>NW_024382027.1:0-1506 GCF_016835505.1 Polypterus senegalus
TCTAAGTGTAAAGCCTACTACCAACCCATAGTACAGTATCTTTAAGGAAAAAAAAAATATGAAACAATAAATTCATGATTTTTTTGCGAGCTCCCAATCTGTGGAATACCATTGTATCAAACTGAAATACATAAAATGGCAATCATGAAATAAATAATCACATGAAAAAGTACAGTGATATATGAGTCATTAAACTGTGAAAAGACACAATTATTCCGAAATACAATGTCATCATTTTATTTCAGTTAAATAAAGTACTTACTATTATGATATTGCAGGTTTTACATTAAAATTGGCTTGTTTTTAAAGACTGATTTCAACAATGGAATTATTTGGAATGGGAAATATCAGAATGGCCATTTTGATGCCAGTACTATTTATTTTAATTCATGTTGGTATCGACAGTTGTCAATCAAGACCAATAAATTAATTAATAGACAAATTTTCACATCTAAATTAATGGAAGGAATTATTAAGGGAAGATTAAGTAACTCATAGCAAGAACAGGAGTTTTACTGAACAGTCAGCATGGATTTAGAAGTGGGAGGTCATGTTTAACCAACATGCTGGAATTCTATGAGGAAGCAACAAAAGGATATGTGGAGCATATGATGTTATTTATCTTCACTTCCAGAAAGCATTTGATAAGGTCCCACATGGGAGGCTGGGCAGTATACTAAAAGAAGTGGAAGTTCAATATTTTGTTTGTAGATTGGGGCAAAATTTTGACTCAGACACAGGAAGCAGAGGGTTATTGGTGCAAGGAACCCCATCAAAATTAACTGATGTTAAAAATTGTATCCCCACAGTGGTCAGTGCTAGGGCCGCCATTTTTTTTTTTTTTAATATAATGTATATAAATTATTTAGATAGGAATATAAATAACAAGCTGGTAAAGTTTGCAGATTATATCAGGCTAGGTGGATTTTCTCAGAATCCTGTTTATTTAGAAAGCACCTTAATTTCCTAACATTTTTAAGATGGAAGAAACATGTTTTGGACAACTTTGTAATATGCGCTTTAAATGACATGCTAGAGTCAAAGATAACTCAAGAATTGAGGGCTGATTCAGTAAAATTAATTGGGATTCCAACTGAGTTAAATGATGACAGAATATTGTTGTGATCAGCGTCATTCCCTCCAACAATTAACATCTCTGTTTTATCTCTGTTTAAAGACAAGTAGTTCTCATTCATCCACTCCTTTAATTCGCTAACACAACTAATTAAAGATAACATCGGAGAAACTTCACTTGATCTAAATGAAAGGTATAACTGGGTGTCATCTACATACAAGTGAAAATTAACATTATGTTTCCTAATGAGAGATCCCAGTGGAAGCATGTAAAGTGAAAATAGTGTATGGTATTGAACCATAATAAAATGATGACATTGTATTTGATAATAATTACGTGACTTTTACTTAATAATGTTTTTTTCACAATTTAATGACTCATTCATATATATTGTTGTAGTATGTTAGGCCACTATTTATTTCAAAATTGCC
>NW_024382028.1:0-1458 GCF_016835505.1 Polypterus senegalus
TTACCTGATTTAAAGAAAATAATTTCTCAATTAAAATCCTCCACCTGCGTCCTTGATCCAATACCAACAAGGTTTTTCAAAGAAGTATCAGGCGTGCTAATTGATAATGTTCTGGACATAGTAAATTCGTCACTAGATACTGGGGTCTTCCCAGACTGTCTTAAGACTGCTGTAGTTAAACCCCTTCTTAAGAAACATAATCTCGACCCCTCGGCTCTTGAAAATTTTAGACACATCTCTAACCTGCCTTTCTTAAGTAAAGTTCTGGAGAAGGCAGTCATTATGCAGTTAAATGACCACCTCAATAAACCTGCTATTCTTGATAAATTTCAGTTGGGTTTTAGAACAAATCACAGCACAGAAACTGCACTCGTTAAAGTAGTAAATGACTTGTGAGTGAATGCAGACAGAGGCCATTTATCTGTTCTCATCCTCTTAGATCTAAGTGCTGCATTTGACACCATTGATCACAACATTCTTAGAAATCGCCTTAGTCAATGGGTGGGCCTCTCTGGCAGGGTCTTAAATTGGTTTGAATCCTACCTGACAGGGAGAAAATTTTTTGTTAGTTGTGGGAATTACAACTCGAAGACACATGATATCCGATATGGTGTTCCACAAGGCTCTATCCTGGGTCCGCTGTTATTCTCAATCTACATGCTTCCAACAACAACAACAACATTTATTTACTGTATATAGCACATTTTCATACAAACAGTAGCTCAAAGTGCTTTACATATTAAAGAATAGAAAAATGAAAGACATCATTATAAAAAATAAATCAACATTAACATCGAATAAGAGTAAGGTTCAATGGCCAGGGGGGACAGAAAAACAAAAAAACTCCAGACGGCTGGAGAAAAAATAAAATCTGTAGGGATTCCAGACCATGAGACCGCCCAGTCCCCTCTGGGCATTCTACCTAACATAAATGCTTCCGTTAGGTCAGATTATCTCAGGGCACAACGTGAGCTACCACAGCTATACTGATGACACACAGCTGTACTTATCAATGACCTGATGACCCCGATTCTATTGATTCACTAACAGAATGTCTGACTAGTATTCTCAGAATGGATGAATAGTAACTTTCTCAAGTTAAATAAAGAGAAAACTGAAATCTTAGTGATTAGCAATAATGGATACAATGAGGCTATTAGAAATAAACTGGATACATTAGGATTAAAAGTCAAGACGGAGGTAAAAAGCTTAGGGGTGATTGTTGACTGTAATCTGAATTTTAAATCACATATTAATCAGATCATTAGGACAGCATTTTTTCACTTAAGAAACATAAGTAAAGTTAGACCTCTTATATCACTGAAAGATGCTGAGAAATTAGTTCACACGTTTGTTTTCAGTCGACTAGATTACTGTAATGCACTCCTCTCAGGACAACCCAAAAAAGACATAAATCGTTTGTAATTAGTGCAGAATGCAGCTGCTAGAATCTTAACT
>NW_024382029.1:0-5828 GCF_016835505.1 Polypterus senegalus
GCAGAGAAAAATCAGGAGCCATTAATACCAGTGCAGAAGTAAGGGCCTGTTTTAAGTCACAAAGTGCAGTTTCCTTTTTTTTTGTCTCAAACCACCATGTTAGGAGCCCACGTCTCTGTCAGGCCAGTGAAGGGCACAGACCTCTTGGAAAATAACACGGTACAATCCTGAGGTAGCCGTCTCCTGTAACAATAAGATCCCAAGAGGAGCAGTGGGGAGAAGAAGCAGACAATGCCCAGTGTAGCATCGAGCCTCTCAATCTGAAAATGTCCTGAGTAAAGAGCACAGAAATCCCTCATCTCTCCTCCTGGAAAAGATCCACCGTGAGGCTAACCTACTTAAAAAAGTAATAATACTGTAATAATAACATTATGAATTTTAAAAGAAGAAAGGAATTTATAGAAACGATTAAAGATAAAATCGCACTTCCTCCTTGGAAATTTATAAACACATAAACACATCACACATTGTTGAGGCTTTCTTCCTCTTTTTAATTCATCAAATGGCTGCATGGTTGTGGTAGAGCACAATGGCTCCTGCTACTTAACATGCAGAAAGTGTTCAGTTATCTTGGTAAGACATTTAAAAATACAAGAGCATAATAGAGAGGTGTGTGCTCATACCTGTGTTTTGATATTTTATTTCTTTATTTGAACACAAGTGTCTTTAAGTGATGATTAACAAAGACCTGACACTTGATATCCGTGTGTTTAGATAAACCTCAGCATGTTGATTTCGAGCACGTGAAAGTTCTTTGTGTCAAGTCGTGTCACTAATCCCAGTCAATGCTAATAATAATTTATATAGCACTTTTCTCACTACTCAAAGCACTCTCCATGCAGGGAGGACCCTGGAAGTGAACCCAGTTCTCCGTACTGCAAGGCAGCAGTGCTACCACTGTCCAATCAGGTCCTAAATTTGATTCAGCTCATCGTATTTCCTGATTGTGACGTCTGTTCAAGTGAGATGCCATTACTGTATATAAACACACACAGCTGAAGTCATTTTGCTGTTAAATTCCTTGACTTTGCTCTCTGGTGTCAGTTCTCATCTCAGGTTTCTCCAGTTTGCACTGAGCTTTATTTTATTGATTCCCTTGACGTCTTTTCTTTTCCCCTAACCACAGTGTAACGAGTTGCGGTTGCTCAATCCATTCCCCTGTTGAAGTTGTTGAAGTGTCTCCCTTCAGAGAATTCTCTTTATTTGCCAGGTACAATAATGTGGATAAGGAGAGCCATCCATCCATCCATCCATCCATTCTCTTCCGCTTATCCGAGGTCGGGTCGCGGGGGCAGCAGCTAAAGCAGAGAGGCCCAGACTTCCCTCTCCCCGGCCACTTCTTCCAGCTCTTCCGGGAGAATCCCAAGGCGTTCCCAGGCCAGCCGGGAGACATAGTCCCTCCATCGTGTCCTGGGTCTTCCCCGGGGCCTCCTCCCGGTTGGACGTGCCCGGAACACCTCACCAGGGAGGCGTCCAGGAGGCATCCTGATCAGATGCCCGAGCCACCTCATCTGACTCCTCTCGCGCGGAGGAGCAGTGTAAAGTGATGTTATTATGTTTTATATGTCCGAAAACATATCGAAGGTAATTCATTTTTCTTGACTATCTATCTCTGCTCTTAACCCCTTCCGAAATAATACTGCTGTGCCAGGACATGATGAATGTTTAATAGAGTCTTCCGTTAAAGTTCACACCATTAATACTGTAATAAGCAATCTCAATGCACGTAGAAAACCTAGGAAATACGGCATAAACTCCAATAATCTAATTAAAATCACTATTTTAGAGGAACAATGTATTAAAACTATAAAACAGATCACAGATTAAACAAAAAATATACACAGAGCGGCGCTAATAATAATAATTTAGTTCCTATTCCAAATAACAATAACGCACATAGTACTCATCTCTGCACCTCCGAAACATTAAATATGGCACTATTAAATGTCAGAGCTTTAACTAACAAAACGTTTTTATCAACGATCTTATTAGTGATAAAAAAATAGATCTTATTGCACTAAATGAAACGTGGCTGAATTCAGATGCCGCGTCAGTTTTAATCGAATCTGCGCCTCCGGATTACAGTTTTACTCATTCAAACCGCCAGGGAAAAAGGGGGGGCGGATTGGCTAACATTTACTCGAGCCGATTAAAATGTAAAGATGTCAGTTTTGGTAAGTTCAAGTCCTTTGAGTATCTCGCCGTTGTTATTCATGGAGATTCTCAAGTTCTAATACTATCCGTGTATAGACCTCCTAAATATAACGCGTCGTTTTTTGAGGAATTCTCTGACTTAATGTCAATTTTAATTACTAATTATGACACACTCCTAATAGTTGGCGACTTTAATTTTCATATAGATAATCAGTGTGATCTAAAAGTAAAAGAATTTATGAACCTCCTGGATTCTTTTGATTTGAGACAACTCATAAATCAGCCTACACATAAAGCAGGTCATACATTAGACTTAGTGATTACTAAAGGACTGAAAGTTGATATAAAACAGATCATTGATATTGGTCTATCAGACCATTTTCTTCTACTTTTTAATATAGAAATAATGATAAAAAACACTCATGAGAAGCATATTGTTAAAAAATGCTTCTTTGATTCGGCAGCAGCTTTAAAACTTACAAACATTTTAAGCAATCAGTCCGTTTATAGTGCCAGCTATAATAGCGAGGACAATGTAAATAGTAAGGTGGAAAGATTTAATTCTAAAGTGAGAGCTGCTGTTGACATAGTTGCACCTGAAAAGACAGTGAAAAAATCTTCTAGCATTGGTATACCATGGAAGACCCAAAGAGTGTCTGATTTAAAGAGAACATGCCGTAGAGCTGAGCGTCAATGGAGGAAGAGTAAACTTACTATCCACCACGAAATATTAAAAGTCAAAATAACAGAATACAATAACACTGTCCGTCTTGAGAGACGCTGCTATTTCTCTAATATTATAAATAACAATGCTAGTAATCCTAGAGTCTTATTTTCAACAATTGATCGCCTACTAAACCCAGGTAGCTCAAAGGAATGCCTCCTAAGTGCTTCCAGTGAAACCTGTGAGGCTGTCGCTGTATTCTTCAATCAAAAAATTAATGATATTAGAAATAACATAGTATATCTCCCCAACACTAAGGATCCTCCTAAACCCCAACATCCTGTTATAAACAAATTAAACTCTTTCACTAGGATAGATTTACCTGATTTACAAAAATAATATCTCAATTAAAACCCTCCACCTGTCCTTGACCCGATACCAACAAGGTTTTTCAAAGAAGTATCAGGCGTGCTAATTGATAATGTTCTTGACATAGTAAATTCGTCACTAGATACTGGGGTCTTCCCAGACTGTCTTAAGACTGCTGTAGTTAAACCCCTACTTAAGAAACATAATCTTGACCCCTCGCTCTTGAAAATTTTAGACCCATCTCTAACTTGCCCTTCTTAAGTAAAGTTCTAGAGAAGGCAGTCATTATGCAGTTAAATGACCACCTAAATAAACATGCTATTCTTGATAAATTTCAGTCAGGTTTTAGAACAAATCACAGCACAGAAACTGCACTCGTTAAAGTAGTAAATGACTTGCGGTAAATGCAGACAGAGGCCATTTATCTGTTCTCATCCTCTTAGATCTGAGTGCTGCATTTGACACCATTGATCACAACATTCTTAGAAATCGCCTTAGTCAATGGGTGGGCCTCTCTGGCAGTGTCTTAAATTGGTTTGAATCCTACCTGACAGGGAGAAAATATTTTGTTAGTTGTGGGAATTACAACTCGAAGACACATGATATCCAATATGGTGGTCCACAAGGCTCTATCCTGGGTCCGCTTATTCTCAATCTACATGCTTCCGTTAGGTCAGATTATCTCAGGGCACAACGTGAGCTACCACAGCTATGCTGATGACACACAGCTGTACTTATCAATAGCACCTGATGACCCCGATTCTATTGATTCACTAACACAATGTCTGACTTGTATCTCAGAATGGATGAATAGTAATTTTCTCAAGTTAAATAAAGAGAAAACTGAAATTTTAGTGATCAGCAATAATGGATACAATGAGGCTATTAGAAATAAACTGGATACATTAGGATTAAAAGTCAAGACGGAGGTAAAAAGCTTAGGGGTGATTGTTGACTGTAATCTGAATTTTAAATCACATATTAATCAGATCATTAGGACAGCATTTTTCACTTAAGAAACATAAGTAAAGTTAGACCTCTTATATCACTGAAAGATGCTGAGAAATTAGTTCACGCGTTTGTTTTCAGTCGACTAGATTACTGTAACGCACTCCTCTCAGGACTACCCAAAAAAGATATAAATCGTTTGCAACTAGTGCAGAATGCAGCTGCTAGAATCCTAACTAGGAAAAGAAAATCAGAACACATTACTCCAGTTTTGATGTCACTACACTGGTTACCTGTGTCATTCAGAATTGACTTTAAAATTCTGCTTATGGTTTATAAAGCCTTAAATAATCTCGCCCATCTTATATATCGGAATGTCTGACACCTTATATTCCAAATCGTAACCTCAGATCCTCAAATGAGTGTCTCCTTAGAATTCCAAGAACAAAACTTAAAAGAAGTGGTGAGGCGGCCTTCTGCTGTTATGCACCTAAAATCTGGAATAGCCTGCCAATAGGAATTCGCCAGGCTGATACAGTAGAGCACTTTAAAACACTGCTGAAAACACATTACTTTAACATGGCCTTTTTATAACTTCATTTTAATCGTAATTTAACTTAATCCTGATACTCTGTATGTTCAATTCATCATAACAACTATTCATGGTGGCTCTAAAATCGGTACTGACCCCTACTCTCTTTTCTGTTTCTTTTTCCGGTTTCTTTGTGGTGGTGGCCTGCGCCACCTCCACCTACTCAAAGCTTCATGATGCTCCAACAATGATGGACGGATTAAAAGGAAGAAGTCTACGTGACCATCATCATCATCAAGCCCTTCCGTGAGAACCCTAAATCCAAAGAGGACTGTTTCATTTATGTTAGGTAGAATGCCCAGAGGGGACTGGGGGTCTCATGGTCTGGAATCCCTACAGATTTTATTTTTTCTCCAGCCGTCTGGAGTTTTTTTGTTTTTTCTGTCCCCTGGCCATTGAACCTTACTCTTATTCGATGTTAATGTTGATTTATTTTTTATAATTATGTCTTTCATTTTTCTATTCTTTAATATGTAAAGCACTTTGAGCTACTGTTTGTATGAAAATGTGCTATATAAATAAATGTTGTTGTTGTTGTTGTTATATCATGTTTTTTAAATTGTTCAAAGAATTATAGACAAATTAATTTTTTACTTTATTATTGCTGTATAATTTAACTGTAAGTGTGCTATCCATAGAGCAGCTCATGTACACATTGAAGGAGGACCTGCTGCCTCAGACAGAGAGGCCATTTGATACTGAGGGGACTTTTTCTGCAGTCAGAAGAGCAGACAGACACCTTTAGCAGACAAGTAGGATTTAGAAAGTGAAAACTTTAAACAGCACAGTTAGATTTTTAATAAAGGTCAAGCTCGACTGGACTTTCGACTTGTGTCAAAGCTAATCTCTTGAACCACTGGTTATTTTTCTTCATGCTCACCTCATGGACGTGTACTGATATGTTCTGTCAACGTGACATTAGACAAAGAGGGGCTAGGGATGTTCACCTTGGTCCAGACAAACTTTAAAAAATCATCACCTTAAAATTAAAGTATTAATTGTGCCATCTGCTGAATTGAAGATTAGAACCAGGAAGGAAGAGAAGCAGAATGAACACAGCCACACAGCCATTAAGAGACTGTAAAGCCTCACACATTCAAG
>NW_024382030.1:0-2688 GCF_016835505.1 Polypterus senegalus
CCTCGTCACACTTGTCATAAAGTTCACTACACAGAACATACAACTAGGAACCCCTTAATGCAAGGGAGCAGCTCTATAGCCACGCCACCGTGCCCTCCGCCACCCATGTTTAATACATGCTTTATTGCATTTCATCGTGAAGAAGATATCAAGTATTTCTCTTAGTATTCTGAATGTTCTTAGAGCAGGAACATCATGAAGTCAATGTGCAGCGATCGCTGTCTGCGCCTCTCAGTGCAAGAGGAAGTCAGTTGAAGAAGCGCATAGAGATTAAAAACTGGGTCGGGGAACACTTAATATAAAGCATTTAATGTGCTACATTAATTAATAAAGGGGTTTGAGAAAATCTAGTAAATTGAACATTCATTTTAAGATGTTTTGTTTGCGACATTCTACTGACAAAATAAACAATAGAATAAAGTATAAATGTCGACTTTAATCTCGACATAAATGGCGAGAATAAAGTCAGCATGTCGACTTTAATCTCGACATTTAGATTTTTTTTTTCTTCACTGTGTTTGTATTTTTTTTTCACCCGTGGCCCTAATACGCTTCCGTAACATTCTGTACAATTAAGACGTTTTGCACTAATTCGGGGAGCTTTGCATTTCGGAGCTCCTAATTCGTTGCGTGCTCTTGTGGAAGTTACAGGTCGGTGACTCCAGTCTACTATCTGCGTGAAATCACAAAAACGGGTCAAAACAATATAAAAGTAGTTTTCGACACATACATGAGCGCGCCTCATAAATAGTACAATATAGTCTAGGTCAGCTGGTAATAGCCATAGCTGTACACCGTCATTACACTATACAGACGTAGCCTAAACGACCTACCAGAATACTGTATGTGTCCAACCTAAATGGGCACTCGTAACAATGCAATGATCTAGGGCAGGGGTGTCAAACTCCAGTCCTGGAGGGCCGCTGTGGCTGCAGGTTTTCATTCTAACCATCTTCTTAATTAGTGACCAGGTTTTGCTGCTAATTACTTATTTTAATTAACTTGACTCAGGCCCTTTAGTTGTTTCTTTTTCCTTAAGTAGCAGCCAAACAATAATGAGACACAAAACAAGCGACCACATCACACAATATCTGAAAATAAAGAAGGGTGAAGGTCTCAGTAAGGTTTATCTCTCAACTCACCAAAACACTTTGACGATGTTCTTATGAAAAACAGAAAATCAACAGTTTTGGAAATGTCAGCTGTGGCAGAACGAGAGCAACAACAAGCCGTGGAATTAAATAATGAGTTTAATTAACAGCAAGAATTGGGTTCTCATTAAGAAACTGGTTGGAGTTTGAAGCCCCAGTTTAGCTGGTCATCTGTTGGCTCATTTCACGTCTCATTTCTGTTTGGCTGCATTTTAATGAGGAAACTAATCAATTCAGAGGACTGAATCCTTCTAACAGGGCTATTAAAATGAGAATTAACAGTGAAAACAGGTCACTGATTAGGAAAAGGGTTAGAATGAAAACCTGTAGCCGCTGCGGCCCTCCAGGCCTGGAGTTCGACACCCGTGATCTAGGGCACAGGCCTTTCAACTCTTCATAAATCGGCAGTCGTGTCCACCAACACTACCTTCCGTGTCGTGCTATTAAGTGCTTCGAAAGCAATTAAAACGCAATTTTAAACAGTGATTGTGGCGTAAAATACTTTGAATAATGCATGTATATATGGCATAACATAATACAGCATTACCATATAATGCAACATTACATTCTCGTATCTCCTGAATTCAGTTTAAGCTAGCGAGATACCACACCTCGGTCTTGGACAGACGTGTGTCCAGTATAGAAACTATCCTTTTCCCAGCTTTAAAAAAATAGCGACCCCATCCGCGGTGACGACTCCAAACGGGAGCAGCCAAAAAAAAAGAACATGAACATTGGAATAGCTACGGAAGAAAAAAAACAAGATGTTTGCGTAGATAATGTCCGTAACTGCCATCTAACTGCCGTAACAGTCCGTAGTCCGTAGTCCGTAACTGCCATCTAAAAATATATGTGAGGAGTGTTGAGAATTACCACAGGGTGGCGCTAAAAGCACTAAGCAGTGACACGCAGTATTTGCAAGCTCTCTGTAGATATTATAAATCATTAAGAAGCTGTTTCGGTTTTAAAAGTGGAAGATTTTATTCACACAGTATTTTAAGAACAAAACTTAAATATCAAAGAGAGATGTTTAGCTGAAATATCGTTTTAATAATAATACATTTAATTTATTCGTAGGCTCCTTTCGAAACGCTCAAGGACACAAAACAATGGATAAAACACACGTTATAAACACAACTAAAATACAAAGATTAAAATCAGACGGAGCAATTGTAATTAAAGAGAAAGTGTGATGTAAGATTGTACTTTATGAGAAAGCCCAATCCCATCTCCAAAGCCTGTGACGGTTATTCTAAATTCTAACTGAGCAGTTTTAGAAAATATACGGACCTTTAATAACAACACATTTGACTTGTGTGCTTTAATGTCTGACTTGCTCCGGGTGGGCTCCGTGTCCTGCTGCCCCGAATTGGCTGAATGTGGAAAATGAATGAGTGATAAGGACTGCTTAAATGACATAGAAGTGAGCAAGCCCCAAAACACACACTACACGTTCTTAGGTAGTTGGCTTCTCCTTGTTATAGGTAGTCAAATGACTGAAATATACTGCTCAAAAAAATTAAAGGAATACTTTTTA
>NW_024382031.1:0-83495 GCF_016835505.1 Polypterus senegalus
GTTGCACCACTTTGTATTGACATAGAGAGCGAGTCCTCTCCTTTCTTCTTTCCACAGGTACTTGCCTCTGTCCGCTCTAACTGTGCTAAACCCGGGTAGCTCCACGTTAGCATCTAGGATGGTAGTTGTTAGCCACGTTTCACTAAAACAGAGCAAGCTGCATACTCTGTAGGTTCTGACATTTTTCACCAGCACAGCCAGTTAATTCGATCTTATTTTGTAGTGAGTTCACATTTCCCAGGATCACAGAAGGCACCGACGGTTTATACGCCATTTCTCTCAAATTGCCTGGCTTTTATCTTATGTTTTTCTTTGGCGGCTCGGCTGCCCGATATCGTCTTCTTACCTCGTCAGGTAAATAAGGAACCACACCGGCATAAGCATTTCTTCTCAGTGCTTTAAGCTGACTACTTGAATAGGCAATTCTCGGAGTGTAAAAATCCATGTCAAGTAGTAAAAATAGTAAAAAGTGTCCAGGGAGCAATTCCACATAAAAGAAAGTGGTAGAAGTGATCAGTGAAATAGAGAAAAATTCAAATACTCCCTCCATTTTTAGGGTCTGCAGTCAAACGAATCACATGGTGACTGGCTGGTCCTTGATGTGACTCCCACCATCTACTGACAGACCACCAGCATCTTGATTTATGTGAGCACTTGAAGTAAAAAGACCAGTTAGAGTTAGTCCTAAAATAGTTGTCACTTGTGTCATTGGGGTCTTTAAATCTTTAACCTCTGCCTAGAGGGGCTTCATATCTTCATAAACTCGTCTTCTCTCACTGATTCACTCTTTTTAAATGATCTGAGTTTAAATCAGGCCGTCAATAAAAACAGCAGAAAAGAAAAGGAACTGAGAGAAAGCTAGAAATCGAGAGCCAGAAGAGGAGATCACAACAGGAAGGTCAAAAGCCGAGGGTCAAAACTGAAAGTGAAATGCAAATTCAGAAACACAAAGCATCAGTTGTGACGTCTGACTTTTAAACACACGTCTGCTTATTGTTTATGTCACATCCACCAACTCAGATAACGCAGAAGTCTAATGGACTGAACTTTGTACTCCTTGATCTTTGACAAAATGCTTAGTGTGACCCTGATTGTCACTTTGTAGTAACACCTTTACAACAGACACACAGAATAGTGACACACAAGAACTGAAGATGGCGTCACAGGAAAACAGAAAATATCATCAACTACCTCAAAGTGTAAAGAATTCGGAAGAAGTCATAACAGAAATAACTCAAAAAACCCACAATAAAAAGAAAACCAGGATCAAATTTGCAATATAAACATAATAAAAAAATAAACACATATCATTACAATAACACACTGTGACCAACATGGGGTCGAAGACCACTGAGCAGCTCACCTCGGCCTTGGAGCTTTTGAAGGAGTGAAAAGTCCGAAGCTCCCTGAGTCCTGCGGTCTGCGGCCTGACGAAGGCCTGAAATGCAGTGCTGACTTGTCGGCTGACCTCGTCTTTGGCTCATTTTCTCGTCGGCCATTAAGAAGATTTCAGTTGTCAGTCGAGAACAGAAACTCAACTCAGTGTGTCCTGCTTGTTGAAGATCTCCGGCACTTCAGAGTTTGTTCAATGACATTTGATTTGTGGCCCTTGTCACTTGTATGTCACTCTCATTTGTTCACATTTTACTTTAGAAGTTTATTGTCACCACATCCTTGAGTACTTGACTTAAAAATGTGAAGTCAGCCAACACCCTAAAGTCTTATCAGCATAAAAATAATAAAGAATCAGCACCGAGAGCCGAGAGCTCAGTCGTGTGTTCAGATTTGCACCCTGGTCCCTGATGTGTGTCTAACCACTGTGCCATTGTCCTGTTCATGTCACACGTTTGAGTGTCTTTGTGTCACTTCAGCCCTCCTTAGCCTTCACACTTTGACCAAATGTTTAGCAACACAATAATCAAACACTTCAGTCAGTCAACATTTTTAGGTCATCTAAAGCCACCAAAACATCCCATTTGATCAAAGGCCTGATAAATCAAATTCACTAAGATGGCCGCCTTCTCTTCACAGCTTCTCAGGCTGACTGACAGCTCATGTCCCGCCTCCTCTGTCATTCTGGCCAGTCCTGATTCCGAGTTCACTGGCCCAGTAGCTGGGGTGCCACACTTGACATCCCAGTGATGTGGGTTCAGTTCCTGCCTGTCACATGTTGTGTGACCCTGAGTGAGTCACATCACCTGTCTGTGCTCAGAGTAAGAATACAAGGAGAGAGCTGGACATGTAAAGTGACTTTGGATTGAAAGGCGCTATATAAAATAAAGGGGATGGCTTTGTCTCTTTTCATATTTTTTATCTAAAATATCTTCATTTATATTTGCGCACAACTCTAATTTGTAAACTGCGTTCATTTGTCCACTTTGTCACGGTGACACTCAAACACATTTTATTCTTCATTTGATTTTCATTTTTCTATGTCTTATTATTTTATCATCTGACTTATTTATTGTTCAGTTGGTGCTTAAGTGGCCATGAAGAGCGGAGAGCCTGTACAGGGTCCAAACTCTCTACTGACCACCAAAGCTCTTCAGTCCGCCATGTCTATGACATCTGGTGTGTGCAGTGACACTGAGAGAGACCCTCGCTATGACACAACAAGCCTGTCACCTTGAACCCGTGTCACCAGCCGGCTGAGTGAAGTTTGTCCATTGAGCTCAGGTGGCTGATAGGCCTTAGAGAAGATAGCTGGACAGAGTGGAGTGTCACTATGAGCAGCTGGTGACCCTCTGTGTCTCCCTCCTGGACTGGACTGTTATGTCCTCCCATGTCCCATCACCTCTCTCGTCACTTCTTCCTTGTCACTTATTTATGTTTGGGCTCGTTGTTTCTATTTGTCCTCTTGTTTGTGTTGTCAGTTTGTGACTAGCGCTCTATAAAATAAAGGCTGACTGATTTACAGCTGCTGTCACTGAACATCTGGAGAGGCTGGCATTTGTAAATGGCCTCCTGTCAATCATTTCAGTTGTGTCCTCACCCTGAGTCCTGAATTAGGGACAGAAATCTGAGTTTGTCATTCTGGCTGTCACCAACTCAGAGAAGTGCATCTGAACACTCAAGTGGAGGACAAGGTCAGTCCTGCTATGTGACACTCCTGTCCAGTGTGACAGCTGACGTCCTCTCATCATGAGGGTAACCTGACCCGACAGAAGATGATTAAGGTATATAGCGCCTTGAAGAGCAGCATTGGTGTGGAGTTCAAATTGTGTTTCAGTTCAAATGCTAGCAGCAGCCTGCTGTTCAGTGACACACCTGAGCATCCTGCTTGTAGTCATCATGTCACTTATTGAGACCACCATCTTAAAGACAACATTGAGACCCTGAGCCCCTGCGCCCACAGTGGTCTCTTTCATTTCTCATTGTCCTTTCTGTTCAGCCTGTTGTTTTATTTCTTGTCCCACAATCAGACGTTGTCCATTCTTTATTTTGATCTCGACCTTCTCCTCATCCTCTTGTTATGAACTAGAGAGTCTTCAACCACGTAAGTCCCAAATAAAATAAATCAAAATACTCACCAGAGTGAGGTACCATCAAACTCTGGGTAGGCACCAAAAAGGGCAAAGAAGAATCTTTATAAATACAAAGAATTATTTTCGAAAAAAATGCTGTAAGGCACAAAATAAACTCCAAAGAGCACAAGAGGAGTTGCTGAAACAACAAAGGGAATCCAAGGCCAACAACGACCCAATACACAAAGTCAAAGTATGGTAAAAAATCAAAACTCCAGTAATGACGAAAGCACAAGAATAATCACAAATGCAACTAAACTCAGCACAGCAGGAGGAGAATCAAAAGGATTAGAATTTCAAAGAGTGTGGACAGTAAGGTGAGACAGGAGGTGACCACAGGAGGACAGACAGCTCTGCAGGTGTCCATCATTACTGGCGAGTCTTCTGTCTTCTCAACTATATACAAGTATACTGATAGACGAAATTGTGAAGCTCAACGTCCATCCAGAGTGTAACAACATGAAGTGCAAATAATGAATTAAAAATAGAATTAAAATTAAAACACAAACAAGACAAGACATTGTGCAAAGACAAGACAAAGAAGTTGCAGCAATATTGACGTGTAGTAAGAAATATGAACATTGATGCAATGTATGGTATTTGCAATCTAGATACATAAATATAGTCGATAGATATTGTGGAACGAGCCCCGGACACAGACAGGCGGACAACGTTTGGTCACCCACCACACACATCTTTATTTACACTGTTTACAGTTTTGCTTTTGTGCACAACCCAGTGCCTCTGCACCGAACCCCGAAGTCCAGACCTCTCCTTCCAGTGCCTGACTTCTTTGGGCCGCCTCCACTCCTCTCCAGCAAGATTTCGTCCACTCCTCGCCCGACTCCAGTCATCGAATGAAGGGAGGCGGCCCCTTTTATACAAACCCGGATGGGCTCCAAGTGCTTCCCCACACTCCTTCGCGGACACTCCCCTGTGTGGCAGAAGTGCCGGCTGTGCACCCGGAAGTCCTACGGGTGTCCCCAGTCTTCTTCCCCCCAGCACTTTCTGGTGTGGTGGAAGTACTGAGGTCCAGGGCTCTTCAGGCACCGGGGCCCCCTGGCAGTGACCACAGGACCCTACAGGGTTGAGGTTTCCAAGCTCTGCACCCATGGTCCTCAGTGCAACCAGGGCGGTCGCCTTGTGGTCCGCCACAATATGTAATATAATAAATAAATAATAGATATAGATAATACAGAAATTATCGGTGTATAATGATATTTGTTTAAGACATGTAAACAATGACAGGTCAGGTTTCACAGCAGAAAGATATCAAGAGTGTCAAAAGGTCAGTATGAGATTTCCAGTTCTTTTCTCTATACACACTCATCTTTGCAGGAAAGTGGCTTGCAATGATAAACGTTCTGTTTTTAGAGGTGGTTGTTGAGGCCGTGTGGAAGATCCCAGGGGGCAGCCTGGTGTTAAGGAGTCTGACAGCTTGGGGGTAAAAACTCTCCTGCAGCCTGGCAGATCTGGCTCTGATGCTGCAGTATCTTCTCTTGGATGGCAGAAGTGCGAAAAGCCCATGTGTGGGGTGTAATTGGTCCTGCACAATTCTGACAGTGCGTTTGTAAAATATGTCCTGCAGTGAAGGGAGAGGCACCCTAATAATGTTCTCTGCTGTCTTCACTATCCTTTGCAGGAGGAGAAACACAGTCAGTGTGAGGAGAAGAGATGACTAAAGTGACAGAAGACAATGAAGAGTGGACAGCTAGAGATGGACTGGAGTGACAGATAAGGACAAAGAGAATAGAATAGCAAAGATAAGGAGAGACAAGAGAAGGAGATGAACAGAATGAAGAAAAGGGCAAATAAAAGAGGAGGGAGAGGATAAGAAGAAGTAGAGAGAGGAGGACAGACAGAAGAAAATGAGGAACGGTGGACAGCAGCAGTAGAAATGACCAGCCAGCCATACACAGAAAGAGAAGGTCACAGGGAGGAGAGGATTAGGACTGAAGGCAGTGTGGACAGTAAGGTGGGAGACACAGGAAGTGACGCCATTATAGCCAAGTGGACTGAACAGGCCGATATCATTCTACAAGACATGACCCCCAAGTCTACACAGGACATTGACATATATCTGTCAGTGGGCTTAGTGACCGACTGGTGGACACACACATCATGTGCAGTAGACGTCCAGACACACTGAGAGGATTCTGGGAAGGTGACCTCAGTGTGCGTGTCAGTGATACTCCAGTGTGAGGGTGGCGCCTCTTGTATTTGTAACTCACACTTGTGTCTCTTGTGAGACATTAAAACAAGAATCTCACCACATGGTAAGTGTAGGCTGTCACATGACTTTCTCAATAATCCAGTATATAGCGCCTTTTTGATATTTTTATACACACATATGGTCTTCACTGATGTCATCACAGGTCCAAACCCTCTTCCTCTCAAATCCTTCTTTTGTCATTTCAGTCAGTCAGGGTCTTCCTCAATGCCAGCAGACAATCAAATGGCCGACTGGAGATTTGAATAATTTGACGTCACTAAGGACACCAGTCACACTAGTCCTGTGCCCCACTGGTCACTCTGGTCACTGCGTGATTCTCTTTACTACTAAATACAAAGCTGTGTGGTGACACATGTCAGGGGTCAGTGGTTGTGTGTAGGATTTTAAATTAAAATGGTGGACTCAGAGGGCGTAGGTGGATGTGGTAGTGTGGGGGAGCAGAGCAGCCCTGGAGTGTCGGTGGTGAATTGGCGGAGCGCACTTTACAACTGCAGACACGTGTAGTTCAGCCAGTGTCCTCATTAGTGTTCTGGGGTCTGGAATTAGACACCTACACCCCAGTGAGTTTAAAATGAGCTGAGCAGGATAGTCAAGAACAGAACTGAACAGGAAAGAAAAATGAAAAGATGGAGACGGAGGTTAAATGAGAAATAAAGTAAATGCAGAATTGTGGCTGATCTGATGCAGTGGAGGTAAAGAAGTGGCCATGAGAAGAGTGAGCACACAGCACTCAAGGGGTAAAGTCAAAACCTGCTTCATTTTTATCTATGGATTATTATTGACTGTGTACTGTGATTTTAACCTCCACCAATGAACACTCTTTTTATTGGGAAATATTAATTTATTTATTTGTTAATTTATTTATTGAAGAATCACTTCACTTTATTTATGTTTTGAACACTTCATTTTGTTTTATTGTCAAACCATTCAGCACTTACCATCTGCTTTTGCTCATTTGTGTTCTTTTTGGTCGGCTTATCCTCAGACTTGACTGTTGATGTCTGAGTTTCATGTGAATGTGACAGCTGTGGGTAACCAAGGCCATCACAAGCCGGTTGAGAGCATGTTGATCAGAGAGGCCATAGAGGAGTCACAGGGCGACTATAAGTCAACATATTTTAATGTCTTTGAAACGGACAAGTAGGCATTAGCACAAAAGGGAGGACTGGAAAAAGGCAGAGCACAGCTTGGAGAAAAGGGGGAGAGAGGACAAGAGGAAGAGCTGAGACAAGCTTGGGGACAATTCTGTGCACATGGCTATGTGACAAATGACAACTAGTAACCTATACTTTGAAATAAGTTAAGGTCTTGTTAAAGCTATCTCAAGTTGTTTTTGATTCTGCATTCTAAGATATCTCAAGTGAAGTAGAGACCCATTTAAAGATATCATGAAATTAATTTGAGATCTCTAAAAATGTATTTTAGGTCTTTCAAATAAAAGTGAATTTCAAGATATCTTAAAATATCTTCCCCTATGGTGGGCCAAATGAACATTTAGAGATATCTGGAAGTGCATTTTAGGTATCAGTCAGTCAGTCAGTCATCATCCAACCCGCTATATCCTAACTACAGGGTCATGGGGGTCTGCTGGAGCCAATCCCAGCCAACACTGGATGCAAGTGAGGAACAAAGCCAGGCAGGGCGCCAGCCCACCGTAGGTCACACACACACACAAACACACCAAGCCAAGCACACAGCAGGGACAATTTAGGATCACCAATGCACCTAACCTGCATGCCTTTGGACTGTGGGAGGAAACCAGAGCACCCTGAGGAAACCCACACAGACACGGTGAGAACATGCAAATCACACAGGGAGGACCTGGGAAGCAAACCTAGGTCTCCTAACTGCAAGGCAGCAGCACTACCACTGCGCCATTGTGCCTCCCATTTTAGATATCTCACAGTGAATTAAAGATATATGGTGTGAACTTTGCCCGGACACAGACAGACGGACATGTTGTTTAAAACCACTACATGTTTATTTACACCAGTATCTACAATACTATGGTCACAAAGACCCAGTCCAGTGGTCACACAGACCTTAATCACGTGCACAAAACCCCAAATCACACACAAAGTCCTGGCCACAATGCCTTTCTTCGGGCCGCCTCCACTCTCTTCTGCTTCGTCCTCCTTCCACCCGACTCTCGCCTCGAATGAATGGAGACGGCCCCTTTTATAGAGGACCCGGATGAGCCCCAGGTGTTCCCGCCAATCTTCTTCTGGCCACGCCCCAGCATGGCGGAAGTGCCGGCTGTCCTCCCGGCTGCTCTCCGGGCGCCCGTCATAAATCTTCCCCCCAGGACTTCCTGGTGTGGCGGAAGTGCTGGGGTAACAGGTCCCCAAGGCACTGGGGCGCCTCCTGGCGGTGACCACGGGCCCCTACAGGGAAAGGCTTCCATGCCCTTGACCCGTGGCCCCCAAAGCAACCCGGAAGGCAAACCCCACGTGATCCAGGCAGGGCACTGACCCTCTTCCGGTCCCTCCTGGCGTCTCGGCCGGGTCATGGCCCCTGGCATCCCTGACAATGGAAATGCATCTATTTTGTCTTGGTAGAGTTCTACATTACTCTACTTCCCCCTTTTATATTATTAATGTGTAGCCTTTGTCAGAATGCTTCAAATCTCCCAGACTTACCCCTGTTTATAAAGTATTGCACCATATAACTTCTCCCCACCTTCCCTTCTACATGTATAACCTCAGGCAATTAGGTGTAGTAAAAGACAATCAGGAGTTAAGTTACACTTTAAATAATGTATTATTGATAATATTCATAAATAATAACAATAAGCAAAGTACAAGTGAATATTGGCAACCATACAACCTGATAAATGGTGCTGTGTAGTTTCAGGCGGCACACAGACTTTTTACTTACTTTAAGTGTCTCTAGTTAAATCCTCATTTGTGGTCAGCCATCTTCAGAACAGGCCACATGACTGTCTCAATATGGCTGCTGAGCTGTGCTCTTCATTGTGTTGTCCTTTTCAGTTCATGGTGTGTGAGATGCTCTTTCATCAGATATTTGTAAGAGAGAGAATGAGGGGTAAAGCAAGCAAATTTATAGATTCTCTGTCCACACCCTACAGCCAATAGGGTGTTGTGGTACTTAAAGGCTTCTGATAACAATCCAGTTCCAAACAGCCATACTTCAGGGGTGTATTTTTCATACGTAGATTACGCATTTAGCCGGATGTAATTGTTGACGATTTGGCCTGATCCTGGATCTGTCAGTTTTTTTAAACTCTTGCTGGATGTGTTGTCATAACAGCACATCCAAATCCTCAGACATGCTTGGAGCAGGTTTGTTTTATGTACACAAGGATTAGCTCACACACTTAATCAATGTCCGTACGTGGAATTCATTCAGTCATGGTATCACTGTTCATGAATGAGCGACCAATTGCTATCGGTGTGCAAATTATGAGAAGAGAATTTCATATACTGTTGAGAGGGTTTTGCGCAATCGGCAAGATCCTTTATAGCTCCCGGAGGAAATTCTTTTCCAAAGATACCGCTTTAGCCGGTGGGGATATTGTACCTCAAAGATTTATTAGCACCTTATATTCGAAGTCAGACTCAGCGAAGTCGGCTCTCACTGAACACTTTTATGCACTTTTTATATACTGTAGGCAATGCAGAAAATCATCTAAAAGTGCAGTTTGCCAGGCAATTTGTAAAGTCTGTTTGGCTCTAAAATATCGAGTTTTCATAGTGTTTCCTGGACACCTTTGTGTGCAGACAATAAAGGAGGTGTTTCATGCCATTGCAGGTAGGCAATAAACAGGAAAAAACACCCACAGTTCCATGAAGAATCTCACAATCAGCCTAACATTCTCATTATCCAGGATTTCCAAATGTGATTGGGGCACATGGGACTGATCAGAGTGGAGTTTGATCAAACATTTTGGAATATTTTCCTCTCCTTCTGATGAATAATCAAACACAGTGTCTTCATCAAATATTTGATCTTCGTCAATATCTCGTTGGTCAGACACAAGTTCTAGGGATATGACATTCACTGCAACTGACCCAACAAAAAAAGAGGACTATATGGAACATACCTATGGCACACATCAATGACAAATATATGCAATGACCATCCTTTACCTGAAATGAAGTGACCACTACATCCTGCCACTGGTTCTGAGGTGGAGCTTCCCCCTGGAATGCCCTCAGAAACAGGGCGATGGGCATTTTGCTGGAAGCCAACTCTTCTGCAGGGGTTAGGTCTGGACCACGTGGACCTCCACCTGTTTTTTGCTTGTCTGCCTTCTCCCTTATTAGCTTTAAAATTAATGTTTTTATATTATATATGATTCTTTATGTCAACAATTCTTTAAATAGTTATATACCAATATTTACCAGTTTGAAGTATATTCTTGTACTTCACTTTAACCTGTTCCCATGTTCTCATGTTTGATCTGGAATTATGACATATTAAATAATAATTAATCTGACACATAGGAAATGAAACGCTGCATTCAGTAAGTACAATGCACACTACTTAGCGTTTAATATGTCGGCCACTTTTGTCAGCCGTCTTTTCTGGTTTGGGCTGCTTTTGCAGTGTTACCCCTTGTGCATATTAAATCTTGAAATTCTTCATATCCTTCGAGTAAAAGGTCCTGCTCCGCTTGTGTGAAAAAATGCACCCATTCTTTCGTCATTTTGTTAGACTATCAAAGACTTGCTGATCATGTTTTCTAGACTCAATATATATGGGCCTTTCAATCAGCACGAGCGCACACAATCATCTCAGATGATTAGATTCAACTAGACTAATCTACTACACGGCTCGTTTGAAAAACTGATTAGTTTCACCAGCATTAACTCATCCAAGATGAGGCATCTGATCTTGAATGATTTAAGCGACGTACGGAAAATACCCCCACACCAATGAGGCAGAGAACACTTTCACACCCACCCCTGTGAAACTTGCCAGTTAGGCAACCTGGCTTTCCTGTGATGATTGACTGAGAGACTTCAGCAGAGAAACACTTACTAAACATGTCTGAGGAACTTCCTCCAACCTTGTCATCAAATTCCTAAAAGGGAGGAATGTATGGCAAGCCAAATTAACATTTAGAAATATCTCAAAATAAATTTGAGCTATCTTAAAATGTAATTTACTTGTTAAGATATCTGAAACTCAACTTTGAGATATCTTAAAATAATTTCCTGCACATTTTAAGATATCTTCAATACATTTTGAGATATTTCAAATTCATTTCAAGATATCTCAAATACATTTTCAAATATCTCAAAATAATTGTGTCTGTATTTGAAGATATATCAAATGAATTTTCAGATATCTTAAATTGGCCTTTCATGCATTTTAAGATATCTGAAATGCATTTCAAGATATCTCAAAATCATTTCCTGTAAAACTGCGTATTATTTCAGTGGGACTTCTTGTTTATTATAAGATATCTTAAAATGTGTTTAAGATATCTTGAAATGAGCAGGAAGTGATGTTGAGATATCTGAAAATGTATTTGATATCTGAAAATGGACAGGAAGTTTTTGAGAATCTGGAAATGTATTTCAGATATCTTAAATTGAATTGTAGATATCTGAAATGGTATTGAGATATCTTGAAATAATTGAGTGTCCTTTTAAAGATATCTTAAAATGCATTTTAGAAATCTTGAAATACAATTGGAGATATCTTGAAATACATTGTTAGATATCTGAAATGGAGACCCATTTTAAGATATCATGAATTAGTTTGAATTCTAAAATGTTTTTTTATCTCAAAAACAATAAAATTTTTTAAAAGTTTTTGAGATATCCCCAAAAAAACTTCTAATCATTTTAAGATATCAAAATTTATTTTGAGATATTTGAAAAATTTTCAGATACCCCAAAATAATTTTCACATTTTAAGAATAAAAATTTATTTTTAATATCTCGAAATAGAAGGGAATCTCATTGAAAAGAAATGTTACAGGAGGATTTTTGGTTCCAAAATTGATATCTCAAAAACATAGGGAACCTATTTCAAAAAATCTCAATTTTATTTAAATATCTTAAAAAGCATTTCGATATTTCAAAATGTACAGCATATCATTTAAAAATATCTTTAAATCTATTTAAGACTAGAAAACCAATTCGGAGTGTGTGTTAAAAAACAATGAAAAGAAAAGGAAAATTTTTTAAAATACTTTTTGATGATTGTCAATGTAATTGTTTGCCTTTAGGGTGAGGGCTTTATATATATATATAATATATATATATATATATATATATATATATATATATATATATATATTATGAGAGGCCTTCAGGAAAAAAAAAATTGGGTAAATATATAAATTGGGTTTAAAATTTTTTATTCAGATACATTGGTTTGAAAAAATACATTGGTTTTTACATCCCGTTTTGAATTTTATTTCAGTTCGATAAAACATTGGTTGGGATATATTGGTTGAGCTTATACACGGTTTGAATACCCCGGGCAGATATATACATTGGTTGAGATATATATTTGGTTTCAAAAGATCGTTCTAAAAAAAATTACTTTGGGTTTTGAATACATCGTTCAATTTATACATTGGTTTGAATACATCCGTTCAAAAAATATACATTGGTTGAGATTTTATATATTTGGTTTTTTATACTTGGTTTAAATTTTTTTGGTTAAAATAGTTTGGTTTAGATATATACATATTCAGATACACCCGTTCTGATATATATATTTGGTTCAATAGATCGGTTCAGATATAAAAACTTTGGGTTTGGGATTTATGGGCAGGCTGGGGGCCCACCCATGTTTAGCATCTCCCCTTTCCCATCATTGCTTCAACCTTTGAAATTATTGTGCACTTTTTTAACAATTAGCATCCCTTCAAAATACCTTTTTTTTTAAAAAAGCCCCTTTTGGGTTTGGGGTCCTCGTTTTTAAAAGCATTTTTTTCCTTTCATTTTTAAAACACTTTTAAAAGATACCCCTTCTTATTTCGCTCCCGTCCCACCCCAGCTCTTTTGTCCCCGCCTCTCTCTCCCTTTTGGGTTCCCACCCATGACAGATTCTTCTAAAGCAAAGTTCCCAAGAAAGCATTAAATAAACGGGTACACCCCATTTTCACCTCACCCAGGCGCTGGTTTATCATTGGTGGAAACCCGGCCGGTGATATCTGTTTTTCCCGTTTGGGCATTTCTTTAAAAGGGCGTCTGCTTCAAAAGGAACAGCCCCTATTTGCGAATGGGATTTTATGGGAAAAAACCTGGAGTTTTGTTTCTTTAAATGTTCATCAGGGATAAAAATAAAAATTTCCCCGTTTCCCAAAATAACTGATTTTTAAATTTTTTTTTATATTTAAACTAAAAAAAACCACACACACCCCTCCCCAAATCATTAGGTTCATACTTCCCTCCCCTGTTTAAAGTTTTCTGTAAAGGGCAATTTTTTTCCCCCCAAAAAACAGATTCTTCTAAAAAGCTGAGTTACCGGGAAAGCATTGTTGCAACCCGCAAAATTACCTCCCATTTTTTTCACCTCATCAGGCGCTGGTTTACCCTTTGACGGGCCCCCGGTTGTTTTGTTTTTCCCGTTTGGCAGCATTTCTTTAAAAGGGCGATCTGGTTCAAAGAACTTAGCCCCTGTTTGCTAAAAAGGATGTTATGGAAAAACACGGGGAAAAAGCGCTTTTTTCTTCAGAATGTTTATCAGTGACCCCAAGGGACCAAAATTGATCAGAATATTCCCATCAAAATAACAAAATTCTTTTTTTATTGAAAAAACTGAAAAACCACCCTGAGCGTACACAACACAAACCCCCCATTGTTTTTAAATTTATTAATTATCGTTTTTGCAATACCAACAAGTTCAGCGGTATTTTTAAAAGGTTCACATGCAATAAAAACATAATTTGTATTTTATTGAAAAGAAAAGGTTCATAAAATTAATTATATAAAAATTTTTAACAAGTTGAGAATGTAAAGGGGGTTTTAAAATCGAAGTATACATTATTTTCAAAAGTCCACATATAGTTTATGTATAATTAAAATAATGATATAAAAATCATATAAAATGGTATAAAATTTAAATTAAGTATCGTTTTTTTGGTTCATATTTTCTTAAAGGTTTTAATTAGTTTGTTTTAAAAAAATTTTCAGGGAAACAAAAGGGAACCATTGAAAAAAATTTGTCTTAATCAATTTTTTTGCATGCCCCGTGCAAAATGCTGTCATATCTGTTAGAAAAACACATCCCTTTGCTTGTTTCCCCTGATGCCCTGCTTTCCCAAAGGCTCCCCAAGGGATTTTAAAGCGCTTTTGGGCCCGTTTTGCACGGGGTTTCTTGTTAGGTGGACAGTAAACTTTTTTTTTAAAATTTTCAAAAATCCCAAGTGTCAGTTGTTTTTTTCCATGGTTTTGGCGTGCTTACTGTTCTGTTACCAAAAAATTAGGGTATCAAAAAAAGTTTTGGATATAAGATTTGTAAAAATATCAGTAATAAAAATCCATTGTTTTCGAACCTAGAAACCCTTTGTCCCAAAGAAAATTTAAAAAGGCGGCCCCTTAAAATAAATTTAGCAATCCATTGTCATGCTATAAGTGACAGCTTGCTCTTAAACATTTACAAAAGGTGGTTTTCCGGGGAATAAAAGGGAAAAAACCCCGGGGGAAAAAAGGTTTTTTTGGGTTGAACTAAAATTTCACCTCCGCCATGTGAGTCAAAAAACTTTTTTGGAATAAAACATTTTCATCCATAGTGGGGGCGCTCGTTTTCCTGGCTGCTGAAAGGGGTAAAATGTTTGCCCTCTGACTGCAAAATGAACACTGGAGAAGAAAAACTATGAAAAATTGTTTTTAAAAAGGTCGTATGTATAGTCTTCTATATAATCTTCTCCACTATGTGTCTGCACCCTATCCCCTGGAACACTCATTTCCATGGCTGGAGCAGATCTAGGGGCTTGTGTCCCCTGTCTGCTGTTTCAAAAAAACCCGGGGTAACAAATTTATCTGAAATCCATGGAAAAAGATTTGAATGTCTTCTTCATTTTCCAAGTCTGTTGTGCCCCCTTGTCCTCCCCTCACAGGGACACCCCCACTTCCCCCCTGGGGGCTTTTGTTTTCGGGAGTTGGGGCCCCCAACTTTTGCTTCCAGAATAAAACATTAGACAATTGTTATTGGATTGGCTTTTTTATTTCATTATATTTAATATTAATTTATTTATTCATTCAGCATTTTTTAAAAAAAGGGCACTTTTTTTCCTTAGAGGACAAGTAAAAAAGGGTTCATCATCTATCTATCTATCGGGAAATATATGAGATTTGGGAAAAAATTCATTTTAAAAGTAAAATGAAGTACCAAATATCCACTGATACACATTTGTAGGACAAGTAAATTTAAAAGGGTCTGACAAACCCCTTTTGAGATATTAAAACATTTTTTGAATCTTTTCCCGACAATTATAATCTTTTAATTCAAATAAGTTAAAATTATCAGAAAATGTAGCCTTTTTAATGTCAGCATAAAACCAGGGGGTAACATTTTTTGGTAAAAAATTCAGCAGTTTATAAATTCCGGGAATTACACCGTCCCTTTTATGAATTTCCCTTACAATCATTTTTTTTCTCCTTTCAACAAAAAATTTTTCATTTTTTCCCCCTGTTGCCCTGCTTTTTTTTTTTGACAAAAAGAAAAAGTTCACCCCTTAAAAAAATTATATTCATGCAGCAATTAAAATTTTGGTTTTTAAATGTAAAACACTTCAAACAAACCTGAAAAATTTTGTACTTTTTCTTTTTTTAAAAGTTGACTTTTTAAATTTGGATCTAACACTTACAACATGGAGCACTTCAACACACATACACAAATTTTTGTGTTTTTTTTAATGAAGAAAATTGTTAGTATCTGTCCTTATCAAGACACCCATTTACAAAAGTTTACGGCCGGGGCCCCAGAAGACAAAAATGAAATGGAAAAAAATCCGGTCTAATTGTTCCCACACGGGCCCCGGCTACTCCTCAATTTAAAAATGCCCCCCAAAAGCAGATCCCAACTCTTTCAGAGGGGAAAGGTAAACCCCGGAAAATGTATCAATGGATACGGGAAAAAAAATTTAAAAGACTTTTTTCTGACAGTGACCAAGTTGGGGTTGATCTGGAATGGCAGTAAAAATCAAAAAAAATTTTTAAAAAAACCCTGATTCAAAAATATATCAAGAAACCAAAAAAGGTATATAATGTTCTTTTATAAAAAACCCAAAATACTTTTTTTTTTTTTATAAATTTTATTGCCCTTAATACAAAGCAATCAATTTTTTAAAAAGAAAAATGGGAATTTAAAGAACAGATCGATCCCCACCCTTGAGAAAAAAACCAAAGCATTGAAAAATTTAAATTTTTAAAAAATCCCTAAATTAATAAATTTTTGTGCTTCATGAACTTTTTTAAAAAATTTACTAAATTAGCCCCTGTCATGTTTTGAAAAAAGTCTGAGGACCCTTTAACTGGTATTTGATTTTTTCCAATTTTAAATAATAACACATAATTTCCCACGGTTTAAAAAAGGGGGAAAAGTTTGGGTTCTTCCAGTTTATCAGAATAAGTCTCGTGCCAAGAGTCCCTTAGTGAATGCAATCACAATTTGTTTGTCTTTTTCCATTTTAAAAGCCCCTTTTGGGAAGAACCCCAAACACAGCTGTTAATGGGTTGGGAGGGATTGTGAGTCCAAGGCTGCCCTGACAGGAAATTTAAAAAAAGTTTGCCCAAGAATAATGCAAATTTTGGGGTACGGGCCCAGAACAGGGTTGACCTTTTGGGGGGCTGGGATTTGGTTTTTAAGTTCACGGGTTTTGTCATCCCCGGGAAACTTTTTTTGGAAATTTTTTAATTGAGACGGGTTTTAATTTGATATAAAATTTTTTAAGTTTAAATTTGGTATGCAATTTTGGAGCTCATTAATTCTCTACTTTTGCTATTTTTCGACTCCTCTTCTAAATTTTAATGGAAAGTTTTCCCCCCAGTGTCCTCTTGGATCTTTAAAAGGGGGGGAAATTTAAAAAATGATTTTTTTAGAGAGGGATTTGGGCCCTTGGGGTGAGCAATTTTTTTTTCCAAATGGATGGGGGTTCCCCCAAGTTTGAGGAAAATCTGGGGGGTTCTGTTTAAAAAAGTTCCTGATTTGAAAATAAAAGAAAATGTGTGGCTGGAATGTTAAATTTGGAATGTTTGTTCATGGGAAAAAAAGGCGTTGTTTTATATAAGAATCTCTAAGAAATTTTTAAAAAATTTTTTCCCCAAAATATTAAAAACTATATGTTTGTGAAGGTTGAAAGAGATGGTTCCCCTTTGAAGGTGCCACGATGAAGCTTCCCCGTTTTAAAAATTTTTCCTTTGGTTCCAAGATTCTGGTGAGTGGAGCAAAATTGGGTTATTAGTGTTTTTTGCCGAAAACGTGTTTTTTAATTGGGCGAAACGGGGGTTAAAAAGTTTTTGCGGGTTTTCTTTTTGTGGCCCAAGCCTTTTATGTTTTTCTATTTGTGTCCAGGCTTATCCCCCTTATATTTGTTTCCCAGTAAAAACTAAAGTTGGTAGAGCCATCCACCTTCTGTTTTTTGCCGGGGGTTTTAAACTTTTGGATGTGGATTTTTTAAAAACCCTAAATGGGGGTTTATTTTTGAAAATTTGCAAAGAATGATTTATTAATGTTATTGGGATTTTTTGGGAAAAAAAAAAAGGGGGTTTGGGAATTTAATATTCTTCTTAACAATGTTAATTTTTCCCAACTAGTGTGAGATAAAGGGGTTGGGAAACCTATGCAAGTCTTTTTTTAATTTTCCATCAGGGAAATTTTGTTGAAAAAACTTTATGTTTACTTATGTTTCCCCGAGGTATTTAAACTGTTCTGCAATGATAAAAGGAAAGAGTTTCAATCAAATATTAAAATGTTTGGGAAATTCACTGGAAAAGTACATTTTTTATTCAGATTAATTCTGGAAACCCAAAGTCTTTGAAATTCTGTAAATTCTCAAAAGGCCAGCAGGCCAGAATTTCTAGCCCAAATATACATTACCATGTATTTTTGGGCAAGGATTTTCTTTTTTCCAGCCCTTTTTGCTAACCCCCTTTACCCTAATCAGTTTTTGTCAATGTATTGCCCAGGGGTTTTCAATGGCAATGAAACAACAGCGGTGACAAGGGGGATCCTTGTCTATCCACAGGGGTTTTAAAAAAAGTCTGAGCAAATGTTATTGATGCAAACTGAAGCTTCTGGGTTTTGGGATAATAATTTAATCCATGCACAAATGTTTGGGCCAAACCCAAAAATTTAATTAGTAAAAAATATTTCCTTTAATCATTGAATGCTTTTTTTGCATCAATGATAATAATATTTTTTGGGGGGTTTGAAATTTGGTTTTGGGGGTATATTTGCCTTTTAAGGAAAAATTGAAATTTTGAAGATAACTTTTCCAGCCCCTAATAATAATTTGGTCTTGGATATTACAGAGGGGGAAATTTTTCCATCCTTCTGGCTAAAATTTTAGAGAGTATTTTAGCGTCTTTATTCAAAAAGAAATTTTCTGTATGATGCACATTGTAATAAGTCCTTATTTTTTTTTGGAAAAACAGTGATTAGTGCTTGGCGAAAAGGGTTTTTGGAAGGGTTTGGTTTTCCCGGCTTCTGTAAATTTTGCTAAAGGGGTAGCTGGGCGGGGAATTTCTTGTAAAAATTTTACGGTTTTTATCCCCTTGGGGTGACTTTTTACTTAATTTTTAATTCTGATACTTAAGGGTTTTTCAAGTTCCCTCCACACTAAAAACGTCTATTTGTTTTAAACTGTAATGTATCTAAAATGTATTAGAGTGTTTTTTTCTTTTAAAAATCAATGGGATGAAAGGTTTATTTAGTTTTGAAAAAGTGCATTATATTTTTTTGTTAAGGGGGTTTTATCTCCGTTAAATGTTAGTAATTACGGGGGTTGGGCGTTCCCTTTTCTTGCCCTTTGAATTTTTTATTCAAAAAATTGGGTTTCTCCTGTTATTAAAAATGATGTCTGGATTTTTTAGATTAGTTGTTTTCCCTTTCTTTTTGGGTTTAAATTTTGGTGAACCCTGCCTCCTCCTTTTGGGGGTCTGGGTTGGGAGTCTGGTGTTCTTCATCTATTTTAGTAATTTTTTCTTTTTTTCTCTGCTACTTTCTTGGCCGGTTTATTTCTGTGGGGGAAAAATATGAGATAATCGACCCTTAGAAAAACCCTTTTTAAAAAGGGTTTTCCCCTATTCCTGCAGAGATCTCAGGTGATGTTTTCTCTAAGGGAAAATTTGATTTTTTTTTGGATATAAAAATTTGTACAATTTCGTCAGCTAATAGGCGGGTTGGGGGCCCTCTGCGGGGGGGAGTGTATGGGGGTAAAGCTCCAAGATCATAGGTGCATGGTCAAATAACAAAGCATCGTATTCACAAGATTTTCATAGGCAAAAGTTTTTTCTATAAAAAGTAATCAATCAATTTGGGAACAATGATGCACTGGTGAGTAGAAAATATGTTCTTGAATTTGTGTTTAAAACCTCCAGGGGTCTGATAAGTTGTGATCAGTTAAAAAACTTTGTAATTTTCTTTGGGTGTTAGATGCCGTTCCCCTTGGAGGAAATTCCCATCTAAAGGGATTTAGAACCAAAATTTAAGTCCCCCGCCATTATAACTTCATGAAATACAGATTGGGGAAAGGATGCAGATAAATTTAATATAAATTCCTTTATCATCAACATTAGGTGCATAAAATTTATCAAAAACATTTTACAGTTAGATAAGTCTCCCTTTACCATCACACTTTTCTCCCCTTTAGGTCCAAAAATTAAATCTGATGCTACAAATGGTACTGTTCTATGTTAGGGGGTTCCCCCACCTCTGGGTTTTTTTTGTAAAAAAATAGAATGAACATATTGGAGTCCCGTCTTTTTCCCAAAGGGGAACCCAATTTCCTTTGCAATAAGTGGGTTTCCCCGTAAAAATACTATTTTAGTAAGGCCTGTTAGGTGAGGGGAAAAACTTTCTTTCTCTTTAATTGGGGATTCAGGCCTTTAACATTTTCCCCTTTCGAAGTTAACTTTTCCCGGGGGGAGACACTTTTATTCCAGGTTTTTTATGTCATTTTATAGTCTTAACTGGTTGAGACAGCCGATTTAAATTTTCCCATTTCCCCTAGGTTGTTGCCATGCAGCTTATTATTACGTTGGTAGTTATAATTATTAAGATTAATAGGATAGATTAGGTATAGATCAAGCCTCTCTCTCTCTCCCCCATAACCCCCCACCCCTCCTTTTTTCCTCCCCCAAATGAATACTTTTTTTAATACATGTTTTTTTCCCTTTAAAAGTCATGCTAATGTCAGAATTTATGTGTTTTATCACCCAAATTTGTACTTTGAAGCTGTTTTATGAAAAAAACAAACCCAACAGTAAATAATTGTCGGGTTTACAATTTAAATGTATGTTTGCAGTTTTACTGTATCCTGAAATGCCAAAATTAAGGGAAAAAAGAAGATAGGAAAAAAATTTTTTTTAACCCCTTTTCCCTTTCCAAAAATTTTTTAAAGTTTGACTTTATTTGGTCCCTAGGTGGGTTTTTCTTTGGGAAAAAGTCCCATCAGGTTTATTTGGATTTTAAAAAACCCAAAAAAAATAAAAATTAAAAATTTGTTAATTTTTAAAATTTTTTTTTCCGGGGATTTTTTATAGACATCTTAAAAAAAGGGTTTTTACGATTTTTTTTTTTTTTTTTAAAGATAAGGGGCATAGTGACAAAAAATGATAAGAAATTTTCCCTTTAATTTTCTTTAAATCTTTTGGGGCAGTTTTTTGGGAAATTAAAAATTCCCAAAAAAACAGAGGAGCTGTGGAAATAAGTGTCTCTTCTGCTGGGAAGGGGTTAAAAAGACACACCCCTATGAAAACTATAAAAAACTTTTCTTAAAACATTAAAAAAAACTGTGCACAATTGAACTCCTGGTGTTCATTTTTTTAGGAACACGAAAGAGGGGAAAGCCACAGGCTTGCCAAAATTTTTTTATTTGAGGGTTTTCTCCTGGCGGTGCCCGAACTCCGTGGTTTTATGGGGTAATTGCACCTGCTGTGAAAAAATTCCTCTCCCAAAGTACAGTACAAAAGGGGGGAAAAAGGGGGGGTGTGATGAAAAATGTATTTTTTATAGAACTATATTTCATTACAATGGTTTTTAAAGACTCACATGGGGGGGGAAATTTGAGTTCAACAAAAAAACCTTTGTTTTTTCCCTTTTTTTTCCCAGGGGAAAAAACCCCCTGTGTAAATGTTTGGGGAAAAAAGCTGACTTATAATGACAAAAGGTTTTAAAATTTATTTTAAGGCTGTCTTTTAAATGGCCTTTTAAAATGTTACCCGGGGGTCAAAAATGTATTTTTTACTGATATTTTACTAAATCTTACTATCCCCGTTTTTTTGTTTTATGAGCCCGTTGAAGAATTTTTTTGGGAACAAAAAACATTTAAGCTAAAACAACTGAAAAACCCAAATGACAACTGGCATTTTTTGATATCATTTTTAAAAAAGTTTACTGTCCCCCTCAATCCCCAGAGCACCCGGTAAAAAACGTCAATAAGGGTTTCCCCAAACCTCAGCCTTAGAGCATGAAATAGGACATGATGTCTTCTTTAAAGATATGACCCATTTTTTCGCGGGCATGCGTTAAAACAAATTGTTAAGATTTTCCCCGGGTTTCCGGCCTGTTTTTTAATTAAAATTTTTTTAAAACAGAATAGTTAAAAAATTTTTGAAGGGAAAATTTTACACAACATAAAGTCTAAACCAATTCTATAATTTTTTAGGATTTTTTATATCATTTTTTAAAAAATATAAAACACTTTTATGTGGACTTTAAAACAATACATGTATAATTTCGTGCATTTTAACCAGTTGACATCTCTCAACTTGTTAAAATTTTTTAATTAATTTATATGAACCTTTACTTCAATAATATACACATTTTATTTGTATTACATTTTGCACCTTCTGTGTAATTATTTCAATGAACTTCCCTGGTATTTCGAGCACATAGTGTCCCCATTCATACCCCCTCACTTGGGGGCTGAATTTGATAAGCATTCCAATTTTAAATTTAAAAACAATAAAAATTTAAAAATAATAATAATAATAATAATAATAATACTTTTATGAATTCCTTACTTTTTATGGCGCCTTTCTTACTCTAAGCAATTTTTAAAAAATAAATAAAAAAATAAAAGAAAAAACCCCCCACACAAACCGGGGAAACATTTAACTAAGGGAAACAATCTTCTCTTAAACCCCCACCTCTTCCTTTTAGATCGGGATTTTAAATTTTGAACTCTACTTTTTTTTTTTTATCTGGGCCCCCAAAAAAACTTATATCAAAAAGGTTTTTTTAAAAAACCAATCTGGGAAACAAAGAGGGTAAGTAATAACAATTTTTCTTTTGAAGTTAATTAAAAAAAGGAAGCCTTAAAAGATCGTCCTGTCAAAATAAGAAACTTTCCCTTTTGGGAATCATCTTTAAATTAAATCTTTCCAATAAAAGGGTTTAAAAGAAATCACCGGGCTGCTTTCTAAATTTGGGCAAACTAAAAGCTTTATTGGGTGAAAAAATGATCGTCCCCGATCCCCTGAAAACATTCAGAAGAAACAGCCTTTTCCAGTGTTTTCCTCCGCAACCCCTTTCAGCAAACAGGACTAAGTTCCTTGGTGGGAAAAAGAAACGCCCTTTTGAAATGCTGCCAAACGGAAACAGAAATCCCCCTGGGGGTTTGGGGCAATGATAAACCAAACGTCTGTTGGGGGGAAAAAAAAACTTTTCGGTTTTACTTTCTTTCCCCGGTAACCCCAGCTTTTGAAAAAAAATCTGTCATGGGAGGACAAGAGGGGGCGGGGGTAGGGTACAATGAGCGGGAGGGAAGGGGGGCGAAAGGTTTTCTTTCGGCGTTTTTAAAAAAATGAAAAAGGGAAAAAAATGCTTTTAGATGAGGACCCCCCAAACCAAAAAGGGGGGTCGAAAAAAGCGCGACGAAAAGGCTTAGCTACTTGTATAAAAAGTCCAATAATTACAACAGTGTTGAAACAATGATGAAGCAAAAAGGGGGTTCTAAACATGGGTGGCGTGTTTGGCCCCCCCATAAAACAACCCAAAGTAAATATCTGAACCCATCTATCTGAACCAATATATATATCAGAGCGGATGTATCGAACCCATGTATATATCAAACCAATCTATTTTAACCAAATATATATTTAAACCCAAAGTATATCAACCAAATATATATATCTCAACCAATGTATATTTTTAAAAATTTAACGGATGTATTAAAACCCATGTATATATCTCAACCAATATATCCCAACCAATGTTATTTAACCAATGTATATATTTACAAACCAATCTTTTTTTTTTTAAAAAAAAAAAATATATATATATATATATATATAGTGGAGAAATAAATTTTACCCCTCCCCTGATTTTGTAAGTTTGTCCCAAAAAAAGAAATGAAAAATTTTCAGAACAGTATCATTTTAATGGTAGGTGTATTTCCCCGGTTTCACATCAAAAAGGAAAAAACAAAAAAAAACTTTTTAAAAAAAGATAGGAAAATTTATTTGCATTTCATTGGGGAAATAAGTTTTTGAACCCCCCCAACCATTAAGGTTCTGGCTCCCCCAGGTGGTTGAAAACTTACTCAATTATTCCCCCCTCATTAAGGAAACCTTTTAACCCCAGTCCCTGTATAAAAAACACCTGTCCACAGGAAACAATCAATCAAGCAGACTCCCACACTCTACAACATGGGAAAAACCCAAAGAGCTGTCCCAAAGGGTTCAGAGACAAAAATTTTGAAACCCGCACAAAAAGGGTGGAATGGGCTACAAAAACCCTTAGCAAAAACTGGGAGAGAAAGGGGACAACTGTTGGGGCGATTGTTGGGAAAAAGGAAGGGCACAAAATGACCAAAGCGACCTCACTCTGGGGCTCCCCGAAATCTCACCTCTGGGGTGTCAATGGTTTTTGGAAAAGGGGAAAAAGAATCCTGGGGAAATGCGGGGAGGGTTTGTTAATGACCTAAATTTTTGGGGGCCACAGTCACCAAAAAAAACCATTGGAAACACATTACACCAATGGATTAAAATCCTCGGGTTTGCAAGGTCCCCCTGCTCAAGAAGGCCATGTGCAGGCCGTCTGAAGTTTGCCAATGAACACCTAATGATTCAAGGGGTGACTGGGAAAGGTGCTTGTGGTCTGATGAGACCAAAATAGAGCTCTTTGGCATTAACTAAACTCGCTGTGTTTGGAGGAAGAAAAATGCTGTATGACCCCAAAACACTGTCCCACCGTCAAGCATGGGGGTGGAAACATTTTGCTTTGGGGGTGTTTTTCTGCTAAGGGCACAGGACAACTTAATCGCATTACGGGAAAATGGCGAGCCATTTATGTGGAAATCCTGGCGAAATCTCCTTCCCCCTGCCAGGAAACTGAAATGGGTCGTGGATGGGTGCCAGCCCACAATGACCAAAACATACAGCAAAGGCAACAAAGGGTGGCTCAGAAGAAGCACATTAAGGCATGGAGTGGCCTAGTCAGTCCCCGGACCTAATCCCAAAAGAAACCTATGGAGTGGCTCAAGCTCAGAGTAGCCAAAACAGCCTCGAAACCTTAGGGATTTAGAGATATCTGCAAAGAGGAGTGGACCAACATTCCTCCTAAAATGTCATAAACTTATAACAAGAAACGTTTGACCTCTGTGCTGCAAACAAGGGTTTTTCCATCAAATATTAAGTCTTTTTTTGTTGAGGTTCAAAACCTTTTTTTCCCCAAAGAAATGCAAATCAATTTCTATCTTTTTTTTAAAGTTATTTTTCGATTTCCTTTTGATGTGCAATCTGCCACTGTTGAAATAAATACCATTGAAATGATACTGTTCTGAGACTTTTCATTTCTTTGTCATTGGACCAAAATTACAAAATCAGTGGGGGGTCAAATAATTATTTCCTCCACTGTATATATATATATATATATATATATATATATATATATATATATATATATATATATATATATATATATATATATATTTATCTCCACAAAACTATTTCTTATCAGTGCAATACGCTTTTTTAAAAACGTTTGACTCCGCTCTTATGTCAAGTCTGCGTGGATATTATGAACTATAATATTTGTTCAATTCTATTTAAATTTTTAAATAGAAAAATTTTTTATTTAGTCAAGAAATATCTTTGGTAGGAATGGTAAAACAGACAGGAATATTATTAGTGAATAAATCAACTCAAACCTTAAACAACATAATTTTTTTGCTCTCCATAAAATATATCCCGTCTAAATTATACAAGTTAGAAATAAAGTAAGCGTTAAAGAACAAACATTCAAATTTCTTTACTCTTATGTAATTTTATATAAAATAAACAGATTTTTAAAAATTCCAAAGATTTTGCTCTCCATAAAAATATATCCTGTCAAAATTATACAAATTCAAATATGAACATGCTGCATAAAAACCTAGAAATATAAATAAAATTGTTCCTTTCAAGCAATAACAAATCAAATCATTCAGTTGTCTTTGCTCATATGTCATTTTAGAGGGTGGGCGCCTGGCATCTTTTTGGGCCCCAGGTTTGTTTGTTTGGTGGAGGTTCTGTGTTGTGGAAATTCTCAGGATGGATTGCAGGGTCTCCATCAGTGAGGCGACTCCTGTGTGCTGTTTTGTTAGTCTTTATCCCGAGAAGAGCTTCTCACACAGATATGTGCTACAACATTCAAGGTTGAAACGCATGTAGGCGGACTTTGTTCTTCAAAGTCACCAAAGCGCCGTGCAAACTCAGTGCGCTCAGTTTATCAACAAAGTCGTATTTGGGAACACCGTAGTGACGACTTGTTTAACATTCTTGGCAACAGGAAAGTGGGGCAAGTTGCACTGGTGCATTTGTCCCCCATAAAAGAAAGCCCTTGAAATCACTTTGTGATTGGCCGCGGTAAAAGCGTCCGCTGAAGTGTCAGATTCTTTTTAATTATTCTGCTTTTGTATCTTCTGCATTGCATTCAGGTTACCTGATGTTTTGTCTCATAGTCCCGCTTAGATTAAATTCTGTAATTCAGCCATTACTCCAAAATAGAACATCGGGTTCAGTAACATGTACTCAGCCTCCCATCGGTTTTAAGGCTCTATTTTCAGAATCAATTTTCCCTCTTTGGCATCGTGTGAGCTAGCTTCCAAAACTTGCAGCATCATAAGGTAGACTTAATTACGGTAAGTGTTGGAAGGCAGCTGAAGCGCTGCATTATGGATCTGTAGTTCATTTTTACCAGCGCTTATATACCGGGCCATTAATCAATAATACAGTATATAAATGATCTACGGGCGGATATAATTGCCGGGCGGGGTTGGCTCGGCCCTGAGTTTGACACATATGGACTAAATAGAACTTGAAAAGATATATTTTTCAAATGTGATCGGCAATTCAGATAGAGTTGGCCACTACAGCCTGCATGCCTCAATAAATCATCCTCCCTGGGTCTTACTTTTTACCCTTCATCTAATAAATACACTAGATGGCTTTCCAAAACAATCATTGATGGCGAATAAAGTATCAATTATTAGTATTGATCGGATATAAAATATCATATATATATATATATACCGCATCGATTAAGTAGTGTGTTAAAGCTAGAAAAGAAAAGGGAACATTTTAAAAATAGAACATGACTGTCAATATACAGTATTTGTTTTGTGAGGTTACTGAGTGTTGCTGTCATAAGGTTTGATTATCATTATTTCTTTCAATCAGGTTCGTATTTGTAGGATGTGTTGTGTTGGGTTACATTCCGTGTTTGTCAATCGTTGTAAAGATGACAGGTTTCATTCATCGATTGTTTCTTACTGCATCAATAAACAGCTCGTCTTCTTCTTTATCTAGACCTGACACACTGCATGCACGGGTTTTTTTTACACTGTCTTCCTTTAGCGGGACATTGACTTTTCCACCGTGTGCTTTGTTTCCACAGTAGCTGCTTTTTGGAATATGCTATCAGGCCTTCTATTTTTTTGCTGCGTTTTCAATTGTGTAATTTGTTTTGTTCAGCGCTCTTTGGAACTGTTGCTTTTTATCTGTGCACTGCGTCAGTTCACGTGAGCTCGGTGTACATGCCGAAGGTTTCCGCTTTGCTGGTGCCATCAGCTATGTCCATGGCTGTATTTAATGTTCCCTGTCCTGGCACTTAAAACTTTCTCTCGCAGTTTGCTGAGTTTGTGTCAAACACCCCCCTGACCATCCATCTTCCTCCCCATAAACACAGTCCTTCACCCGTGAATATTTGGTGGGAGTTTGCTGTTGGATTGCCACTGACGGACGCCTTATATGGCGCCTAAATTACAAGCGGCAGGAACCTGTCTATGAACAATTTAAAGTGTAGGTTTACATGTCTTTGTTTCAAGTAGCAGAACTCATAAATATTTTTGTATATGTCACTCTTCTTTCTTTATTGTTTGCTGCCTTCAATTATATAATGCATGTTTTCCGCTTTTGGACCTCTTCCTGGTTTTCACTACTGTGTTGATTCGTGGGAGGCGTGATGATGTCCACGAAACCCCGACGCGTTAAACTCATCTCCATTACAGTAAAGGGAGAAAAACAGTTTCCCAGTTATGACCATTACGCGTAAATTTCGATATAAAACCTGCCTAATTTTTGTAAGGAAGCTGTAGAATGAACTTGCCAAATTTCAGCCTTCCACCCAACGGGATGTTGGAGATTAGTGATGAGTCAGTCAGTGGTGGTGAGTGAGTGAGTCAGTGAGGCTTTTGCGTTATATATATATATATATATAAAAGCACTGCACTTTATTTTGGTTTTCAACTCTTTGTTTTGTTGTTTAAAAAGACTACTAATACTTGGCATCTAATCTTAAGTAGAGACATAGATAGATAGAAGTGAAAGGCACTATATCATAGATAGATGATAGATTCTTCCCCACACTATGTGACTCTTCCAGTTCCCCCGGGGGTAAAAGTTAACATTATACAAAGCTATTGTCTGTTATACCTGTCTTTGCATCTCCACCTTTTCATTTTTTAACTTGCTCTGCATTGTTATCACTCTTTAATTAATATTGTTCTTATCGTTTCTGCTGCTTTGGATGTGAATTTCCCCATGGGGATTAATAAAGTATTGATCAATGAGTCGATCGATCGAACTTTGCTTATTTCCAGGTGGATATTAGGCAATACAGATGATTGAATATAACACAAGGGGGATTACAGTAATAATATGTGAAAATATTAAATGATTTAATACACACTTCTAGCATATTAAAATTAAAAGAGTACTGATTAGATCAAATAAAAGTAATACAACAACAAGCATCAGTAACAAGTAGACATCCAAACTAAATTAAAATCCATCTGAAACGAAGCTTAAACTTCATTATTTTCATAGTAGTTCCACCTGTATATTTAATAGAAATAATTGGCAAAACAAAATACATAGAAATATGAAGAAATAAACAAAAAGACAGAAAACACTTTTAACGTGATAATGAAGAAAACTAAAAGTAGGTAAAAGTAAAGTAAAGTAAATGTAATGGTAAAGATATAAAATGTATGTAATTAAGGACAACACATGTTATGCAAACAGACAATATTGGTCTGCTGATATGGTGACTGGAGGACAGACCTGCACAAGTTGCTTTGTAATGTCGTGGCACCAACTGGGTGTCCCCCTTTAATGAAGTCAAATGAAACAAAACAAAAGTGGACTCAATGGCCCAACAAAACACACATTTTCAGTCCAATAGACAAATTTCCTTTGCAGTTGTTTTGAACCACGACGTTTGCTTCATGTTGAGTTTTCTGGGTCCAACAGCAGACTCCATCCTCTGTGGGGTCAGCAGCTTTTTAGAGCCCCACCCAGAAGGACATGGGCAGCTCTGGGCACTGTGGCTGAGTCAGTTCCCCTCATTTGGTTTCTTCTCAGAGCTGCAGGTGGATAAGGAGAGACAGTCAGTGTGAGCGCCCCCTCTCATCTCAGAGTGGTCTCACTTACCCCCACAGAGACAGGAAGGTCATCTCCAGGTGGGCACACATGTGTGACAATACATAGAACTGTCTGTTATGTTTACAAGTATTCTTCATAAATTTTTTAATTCTATATGTTTTTATTTATTGCTGCATATATCTGGAAGTTTTTGTTCTGATATAACTGTGCTCTTCATTATTTAAAAAATATTCATGATTGTTTATATTGTATTCTTTTTGATTTATTATTTCTTTACATGTATATGCGTTCTCCTTAATAATTAATATCTATTTTATATTTTTTGCTATTTTATTTAATTATTACTCTTTAGAATTTTGTTATGATACCACTGCGTTTTATGAGTTATGATAATTTCCTTTGTGTTCATTTCACTTGTTCTGTCGTAGTTGGTGACACAGTACCAGTGCAGGTGCCTTACAGTTTGGAGATGACGGTTCAAGCCCAGTGCTCTCTGTGTGGAGCTCACGTGTTCTCTGCTTGGTATTCTTCCACACTCAAAGAACATGAAGGTTATGGGACTTGGTGTTGTTGAAGTAGACCTGTGTGTGTGTGTTCACTCTGTGATGGACTGGCGCCCTGTCCAGGTGTTGATCCTACTTTGTACCCAATGACTGATATGACAAACCTTGATCTGCTGCTTGGAGATGGACGTCTGAGGTGGAATCCGTTAGCAGTGATGTTATTTTTTTGATTTTTTAAAAATAATTCCTAGGTATCCCGTATTTACTCAACCCGGGGATCGTTCAATTCTAGTATATACAAGCATATATACAGTCATATGAAAACGTTTTGGAATCCCTCTTAATTCTTTGGATTTTTGTTTATCATTGCCTGAACTTTCAAAGTAGCAACTTCCTTTTACTATATGACATGCCTTAAAGAAACAGTAGCATTTCAGCAATGCCATTAAGTTTATTGGATTAACAGAAAATATGCAATATGCATCATAACAAAATTAGACAGGTGCATAAATTTGAGCACCCCAACAGAGATATTCATTAGAACATGTAACATTAGAACAATCTAGACGAGAACAGGCCATTCAGCCCAACAAAGCTCGCCAGTCCTATCCACTTGTTTCCTTCAAGAAAACATCAAGTGGAGTTTTGAAAGTCCCTAACGTCTTACTGTCTACCACACTACTTGGTAGCTTATTCCAAGTGTCTATCGTTCTTTGTGTAAAGAAAAACTTCATAATGTTTGTGTGAAATTTACCCTTAACAAGTTTCCAACTGTGTCCCCGTGTTCTTGATGAACTCATTTTAAAATTCACAAGTCTCGATCCACTGTACTAATTCCCTTCATAATGTTAAACACTTCAATCATGTCACCTCTTAATCTTCTTTTGCTTAAACAGTAAAGGCTCAGCTCTTTTAATCTTTCCTCATAATTCAACCCCTGTAGCCCTGGAATCAGCCTAGTCGCTCTTCTCTGGACCTTTTCTAGTGCTGCTATGTCCTTTTTTTAGCCTGGAGACCAAAACTGCACACAGGACTCAAGATGAGGCCTCACCAGTGCATTATAAAGGTTGAGCAGAACCTCCTGTGACTTGTACTCCACACATCAAGGCGCTATATAACCTGACATTCTGTTAGCCTTCTTAATGGCTTTTGAACACTGTTGGGAAGTTGATAGCTTTGAGTCCACTATGACTCCTAAATTCTTCTCAAAGGTGTACTCTCGATTTTCCGACTGCCCATTGTGTATTCAAACCTAATATTTTTACTTCCTATGTGTAATACTTTACATTTACTGACATTAAATTTCATCTGCCACAAATCTGCCCAAGCCTGTATGCTATCCAAGTCCTTCTGTAATGATTAACGGATTCAAATTATCTGCTAATCCACCTATCTTGGTATCATCTGCAAACTTAACCAGCTTGTTACTTATATTCCTATCTAAATCATTTATATATATTAAAAATAGCAGCTGGCCTAGCACTGACCCCTGTGGAACACCACTCTTAACATCAGTTCTGATGAGGTTCCTCGCACCATCACCCTCTGCTTCCTGTGTCTGAGCCAATTCTGCACCCATCTAAAAACATCACCCTGAACTCCCACTTCTTTTAACTTGATGCCTAACCTCTCATGTGGCACCTTATCAAATGCTTTCTGAAAGTCCAGATAAATAATATCATAAGCTCCACTTTGATCGTATCCTTTTGTTGCCTCCTCATAGAATTCCAACATGTTAGTAAAACACGACCTCCCTCTTCTGACCCCATGTTGACTGTTCAGAATAACTCCTGTCCTTGCCATGTGTTGCTCAATCTTATCCTTAATAATTCCTTCCATTAATTTTCCTGTGATGCTTGTTAATCTTACTGGCCTATAGTTGCTTGGATCTGCCCTGTCACCCTTTTTTATATAATGGGATGATATTTGCCATTTTCCAGTCCTTCAGAATCTCTCCAGTGCACAGTGACTTCCTAAAAATATGTGTCATGGGTTTATATCTGTACTCACTAGCCTCCTTAAGAACACGAGGATAAATATTATCTGGGCCTGGTGATTTGCTTGATTTCATCTAATTTAATCTGAGCAGCACTTCTCCCTCTACAATTTCCAAATCCCTCAGTACCTCCTTAGTAGTTGCGTTTATCTCTGAGGTTATCCACTTGTTCACTTGTAAACACCTCAGAAAAATGTAAGTTTAGGGCATCTGCTATTTCATTGTCTGTATCTTTTAATTCCCCTTTACTATTCCTGATGAACTTGACCTCCTCCTTAACTGTTCTTTTACTACTAAAATACTGAAAGAATCTCTTGGGGTCTTCTTTCGCCTTATCTGCTATATTCCTCTCCAACTGTCTTTTAGCCTCTCTGATATCCTTCTTAATGGTTGCCCTCATGTTCTCATACGCACTACGATTCTCTTTGCAGTCATTATTCTTATATGCCTTATACAGCAGTTTATTACTTTGCAACTTCTTTTTTAAATCTTTATTAATCCATCGTGGAGTTTTTTTTAGTTTCCTATTAAATCCAAATTTAGGTATGTATCTGTCCTGCATTACATGTAAAACATTTTTAAACCTGTTCCACTGCTCCTCGACTGTCTCCACATTTAAAAGCTTATCCATGTCTATCTCATCTGCTCAAAATTAGCCCTACCAAAGTTCATCTTAACAATTTTAGTCTTTGCATCTGTACTCTTACAAAATATTGAGAATTGTATTACATTATGGTCACTTGACCCTAGTGGTTCAATCACCTCTACACCCTCAATTCTATCCTGATTATTACAGAATACTAAATCCAGACAGGCTTCACCCCTGTGTTGGTGCTTTAACATGCTGTGTTAAAAAAAATCGCTGATTACTTCTAAAAACTCCTGCTCTTGTGCTCCTCCATCTGCAAGGTTATCCCAGTTAATATTTGGATAATTAAAGTCCCCCATGACTATAATATCCCCCTGTAAACTTGCCTTTTTGATATTACTAAAAAGATGTGTGTTGAAATTACTGTCTGAATTGGGTGGTCTATAACACACTCCTGAAATAAGACCTCCTTCCCTAATATTTTCCAGGCAAAGCCACATGTCCTCACTAAGATGGGACTCATCATCCAACTGAAGATAACTTACATTTAAACCCTGTTTAAATTCCATCAATACTTAGTTGAGCCTCCTTTTACAAATCTAACAGCCTCTAGACGCTGTCCTCCTATAGCCTTTAATGAGTGTCTGGATTCTGGATGGAGGTCTTGTTGACCCCATTCTTCCATACTTCTTCTCTCCAGTTCAGTTACATTTGATGGCTGCCGAGCATGGACAGCCTGCTTCAAATCATCCCGTAGATTTTCGATGATATTCAATTCAAAGGACTGTGTTGGTCATTTCAGAACATTGTACTTCTCCCTTTGCATGAATGCCTTTATAGCTTTCTTTCTCATCACCCGGCCATACAGATGTTCTTTGTGCAAATTGCTCTGAATTGTAAAATGATGTACAGATACACCATCTGCAGCCAGATGTTCCTGCAGGTCTTTGGAGGTGATCTGTGGGTTGTCTATAACCAATCTCACAATCCTGCTCTTATGCCACTCCTGTTTTTCTCTTGGCCTGCCAGACTTGCTGGGTTTAACAGCAACTGTGCCTGTGGCCTTCCATTTCCTGATTCCATTCCTTAAACTTGAAACTGACAGTTTAAACCTCTGAGATCGCTTCTTTTAGCCTTCCCCTAAACCATGAGACTGAATAATCTTTGTTTTCAGATCTTTGGAGAGTTGCTTTGAGGTTCCCATGCTGTCTGTCACTCTTCAGAGGAGAGTCAAAGGGAAGGAAGCACAACTTGCAATTGACTACCTTAAATACCATTTCTCATGATTGTCTATGAAGTTTAAGGCTTAATAAGCTCATCCAACCAAGTAATCAGCATTGAGCAGTGACATGCATTCAAATCAGCAAAATTACAACGGGACCTACATTTGTGCAAAGATTTAATTTAATTTCATACAACTAAATACTGCTTCACTAAAAGTCTTTGTTCGCAAAAACACCCCAGTACTCATTTGTTCCTAGGAAATGGAAGACATACCACTGTTATCTTTTTTGTTGAAAGGAGAATCAATTATTATGCAGGCTGAGAGGGGTTCCCAAACATTTTCATATGACTGTAAGCATGTGTGGCAGGAAAAAGACTCTGAAAGAAATGGAAAAGACAGCTAAAGCTTCATCCAAATTTAAACAGACATCAATTCAAGCTCAAGGTATGTCCTGTCTGAGACTGACCTGGAATGGATAGGGGAAAGCACAGATTTCCCAGGACTTGACGCTGCTGCATCATCCCCAGCCGAGAGCGAAAGTGGGAGCGAATGTCAAGTGAATCAGGCCAGGATAACTCAGCGATTCTAGAATGCTCAGTAAAACTGAAAATGGCCTTACTTTCCACGTTGTCATCTGTCTCTTGTGAACCAATAACATCAGCTGCAACTGGGCTTGCTACTTCACCCGCAGAATTCGGGGAAGACCAAAATGATCTGTCTGAGCTAAAGACAATGATCAACAAAATGACCACCGCTCAAGACATAAAGGAGCTCAAGGATAATATAAAGAAGGATATAAATGAGAAGCTCATTCGCTCTAATGAGAAGCTGCTTCAGAATATTAAAGGCCAGGAAAATGCGTCTAAATTTGAGAATAAACTTAGAGCAGACCCCCATGACCCTGCGTTAGGATACAGCGGGTTGGACAATGACTGACTGACTGACTTAGAGCATTTGGTGCTCAGTTGGAAGACGTTAAACAAACGTTCACGACTCGAAATAGCAGAACAACTGGCATCTAACCTGACAAAAAAGCAGCAGCTGCAAATTCCAAATGCAAAGTGCTTGGAGACAAACTCGCTGGACTGGAAGATGGATGCAGAAGTAATAATATCAGAATCAAAGGTCTACCTGAGAATCGTGAAAGTCGAAACCAGTGAAATTCGTAGCTGAACTATTCTCTAAAAATAATAGGAGAGGACTTCAAATCAGACACCGAGATAGCAGCAGCTTACCACATACAAGGATCGAATACCTCAAAGCCTAGGACTCTCATCGTGTGCTTTGAAAAATAACACTTTAAACTACAGACAATGTTACTTCTCAGACAGAAATAAGATTATATTTGAAAATAACCATATTTATACTTTCCCTGATTTCTCACCCTCAACAGCTGCTAAAAGTGTCACATTTTACAGCATTAAACAGAAAACCGAGATCAGATAGAGCCTCTTGTATCCTGACAAACTGAAAGTGGACATTCAAGGCAAGTTCTAAGAGCTAAGAAAACTGATCCTGACACTTTTTGAAAGACGATCGGGAGTCGCATTCGTGTCCTGGCATAGCAAAGAAGATCTTACCAGCTGTATGACCCATTCATAATGAAATTCATTCGTAATTATACATTCTATTTCATTATCTGCCATCTTTTATGTTTTAATTACGATTATATGAGTGTATGTATGTATGTGGAATTTGTTTCCTTCATAGTGGACTGCTTAACATCGTACCCTTGGCTTATTGTATTAGGGCTTACTATCAAACGTTATCTGCTTATCCAGGTCTACTGTTGAACGTCATTCCCTGGGTTTACTCTCTCAAACTGTTTAAGATTATATTTTATGTTTATGGTATTTGGACTGAACTGTCAATAGAAATCTTTATTTTAATCCTCATTCTCCACTGCTGGGGGGCTTGTTTTGTTTTTGATGTGCTCGTCTCTGGGTATGTCAGAGGACTGGGACTTTGGGAAGTGTGGTTTAGCTTCACCGTGGGGAGGCAAAATGGGAGGATTGGGAGGGTAAAAGAAAAGAGAAAGCTGTTTCTTATCTATCCTTTTAATTCTTGTAATTATAAGAGCCAACATAACAATAGGCTTCATGTTAATAACTCCTGGAAAAATTGGAAATTAAGGTCAAAGCTGTCTTATGTAATAATGTACTACAGTCTTAAACTAAGACTACAGAATGTCAACAAAAGAATTTCAAAAGATTTCAGGTCTCAGAATTAATTTGAATAAAAGTCTGCTCTTTCCAGTGAATTCTCCAGCACACAGTATTAGATTGGACACCTTCCCTTTTATCATCGCAGATCAGTTTAAATACTGAGGGGTAAACATCACAAGTAAACATAAAGCTCTTTATCAACAAAATTTCACCGTCTGCTTGGAAAAACTTAAGCAAGACTTACATTGACAGTCCACCCTTCATCTCACTTTATCAGGAAGAATTAACATTGTTAAGATTAATATCTTCCTACACTTCTTTTTATATCTCAAAGCATTCCAATATACATCAATAAATATTTTTTTAAGAATTTAGATTCAACCGTAACCTCATTTATTTGAAATTCAAAACATCCACACACTCAGTATCTAAAGGGCAACACTACGACCTAAGGCAGAAGGCGGCATGGCTCTACCTAATTTTCAATTTTATTACTGAGCAGCAATCATACAAACTATAAAAACCTGGACATGGACACAGATAGATGAACACACACAGGCTTGGTCTGCAATAGAAATAAAATCCTGCAGTACTTCTTTATATTCCTTGATTTGTACCCCCAATAAGTACAAATCATCACAATATACTAATAACCCAACTGTGCTTCACTCACTCAGAATATGAACCAATGTATGAAGCATTTTAAGATGGAGAAGATTTTATCTGTCACTCCTGTGCACGATGACCACCTTTTTCCACCTTCTCTCAAACATACTCAGTTTTTAATGGCTGGAAAACATTCAGGATTAAATCACTTTGAGATCTGTACATAGACAATGTCTTTACATCCTATGAACAATTACACTACAAATTAAACTTTGCAGTAACACATATCTTTCACTTCCTTCAAATTAGAAACTTTGTTAAACAGAACCTGCCCAATTTTCCTCTCCTCCCATTTACTTCTAATTTGGAAAACATATTCAACAGTCCTGAGGACTCGGACAGCATTTCTTTAATATATAAAACCATTTTACAATCCCTCGCTTAAAGAGGGGCTTAAAGTGGAGAAGGACATACAAACTGTAATCAGCTTTCCTACACTATTGGCACGTAGACTTATCTCGCTCAACTGGAAGAATCTTAACTCTCCTCTGTTAAGTCATTGGGTAACTGATGTTTCATATTATTAGAAACTGGAACAAATCAAATTCTCACTTAGAGGATCTGTGCAGAACTCTTTTAAAACATGGCAGAATCTGATCAATAAAATTTTAGAATAAGCATTTTATTTGAAAAATCAGATTCTCTTCCCCTTTTAATTCTATTTATTTACTTACTTATCTTTTCTACTTTTAAAGTTTCACTCTGTTGGTGTAGCTCTCTGTCTCATGGGTGAGGTTGACTTGACTTGAACTTAGTTTTGTAAAATTTGACTTGCTTGTATGGAATGTTGTTTGATTTTAATAAATTCAATAAAATGATAAAAAAATCCTCACACGCCTTACCCAGGATAAGCAGGTTGAGAAAACAGACAGACAGACAAATGGACAGATCTCTGATCTCACACTCATATGATTTGTGTTGTGTATGTCAGACTTATTACACTTACATTTATGTTAACACACTTATACATTTTTTCGTCTTTTATACTTTTTCTGGTTTTCTGTTTGTTTGGTGTTCATGTTATATTCATACTTTCTGAACAGAAATCTATTTAATTTCATGTGAAGTTGACAGGCTCAAGTTAATTTGTTTGCACTGCTTGTATTGTGACACTCAGCGCACTTTGAGAATTGTTTCTCATTACATGCGTATTTGCACTTCATTTTCTTCATCCTTGTAATAACATGGAGTTGATAGTTTGGAAATGTAATTATAAATGTAACAAATGTTTAAAAACTATTTATGATTCCTGTAAATTTAAGAAATAGCATTAAGTTTGGTGTAAAACACATTATGACTTATTTGGGACTTGACATTTAAGACTCGTAACTTTCCCTTCTTGACTTGAGACTAACTTGTTATTTGACAATTAGTGACTTGTCCCAAAATCCATAAAGAGTTGTTCAGATGTCCTGCTGGAAGGTCTTTGAGGACCTTGCACTGATGTTACACACCAGCTGAGCAGATCTGCTTTCCTTTGTCCAGTTCACAGCGGCCATGTCCTTTTGTATTTGCATCAACGCCACTCCTGCACTCCATTGCGGCCTCTCAATTGGCTGTACACAATAGGTCCCTGTTACATAATAACGCTTTGTCTATGATGTGGTCATCAGATGACGTGTAATATTTAAATGTGTGGTGTGTTAATGTTGGACATTATAGCTGACATAAAGCTTTTTAAGAGAATAAAATACATAAACAAGAATGTGCAGCTCATAAGGAAAGGCTGACATGGTGTGTGATGAAGCTCATTGCTGCCCTGAGACTCTGCTCAGAATAAGGAGTGGAAAGTGAATGTTTATTTCAATATTCATTTGAGTTAAACAAACATCAGAAACTTCACTCTAAACTAATAAACAAATGATTGAGTGGTCAGCAGAGACACACAGCATGATGACAGGTCATTAAGATTGGACTGTCCAGTGCTTGTTATTTTACTGCTCTATTTTACAATTTGATTTATTCTGTTTTTGTTTTTGTGGACGAAGTTTTCAGACCAGACAGCAGGTGAAACAATAAAGCACTTTATTATTTATTAGTTAGGTGCACAGTGAGAACAGTTTCAGAAAAAACAGACAATCAAATATACATGACAGCGTCAGGGCTCTTCTGAACCCTCCCCTGTTAGGTGGGGTCCAGTTTTATACCCCTAGAATGCGTAATTTAATATCATTATAAAATGTAAATCGTCAACACTTTATTATACACAATCCTTGAGCCCCTTCAATGTCCCTTATGCAATTTCTTGGCTCCTTTTGTTATGGCGCTCAGATGTAAGTTCTAAGGAACAAAATGATAAGGCAGCATCATGTGTGGAAGGCATGGACCTTGAGTCCTTAGCACAAATATTTTTCTGTTAGCTAAAACAAAGCAGGCTTTTACAAGGTGTTGTGAAACTGACTTTTCAGAAAATGAATTAGTACAAGGGAACAAAGAAAACATTCGTCGTCCACATTTTTGACATTAAGATTTCCAAACCAGGCTAGCAGTTTATAAATACAAACAGACTCAATACTAGATTTATAAAAGAGTGTCATCATGGAAGGACTCACGTTACAAAGACTCGGCTTCCTTAAACAGTTGAGAATCTGCTGTCCCTTTTTGCCGATGGCTTCTGTGCGTCCCTTAAAAGTCACTTTGAGTTTTTGATTGACCTCAGCTATTTCTAACTGTCAATGATCTCCACTGCCTGCTCTTTGGTGATTGTTTCTTGTTGCTGCTGCTTCTAAGTTTGATTATTAGTTCATTAGTTTTTGTAACATTGAGGTGTAGAAAAGACTCATCACACCAGTTCACAGAGTCATCTCCCACTGGACCAGGACTGGTTTCATTCACACTCAGTGGGCTAACAATCGCTAACAGTCAGCACATATTAAGATGAACCTGTCCTCAAATTTACTGAGACCACCATTAGTGTAGAGGAGTACAAAAGAGGAGAAAGAACAGACATGAGGGGACCTGAGAATGAGGACAACATGTCAGACAGACAGCCACTGACTTTCACTCTTCAAGTCCCGCCTCTTAAAAAGTCAATCAGCCATCCAATGAAATTGAAGTCAAAATTAAATTCTTTAATAAGTTTCTGTGCAAGAAGGTGAGGCTGAATGGTGTTGAAAGGCTGAAGAGAAGTCAGCAAACAGGAGCCTCACATGAGTCTTGGTGATCTACAAGGGGTCATACAAGAGATGAAGTAAAGTGACATAAAAACAGAAGACATTCAACAAACAAGAGGAGACCATTGAGTCCATCAAGACTGGTTGTTTAGCTAACCTCATACGGATTCCTCTTAAAGGAAGCAGAAACCTTGATGACAAATCCATGTCTTGGTAGTTTGTTCAGAGCCCCACAATTCTTTTGCTTTCTTGCATCAATTTTAAATGCACTTTCTGTTTTTTTCCACTAATGTCCTTGAGTATGTGATTACATTTAACTTGACAGAATTCTGCTGGATCTCCTTTATCAGTTCTTTAAAGATTTTAAATGCCAAGATGAAGTCCCTACACAGTCTCCTCTGCTCAGACAAAGCAGATTTATTTCTCTGAGTCTGTCACAGTAGGACATGTCCATACCACAATCACAGCATTTATTTCTAGAGCATATTTTCATACAAATAATGGAGCTCAAAGTTCTTTACAAGATGAAGAAAGAGAAAAAAACAGACTAATTAAAATTAGGGAACACTAATTAACATTGATAAAAGAAAGGTCCAATGGCCACAGAGGGACAGAAAAATAATAAAAAACTCCATTTGGCTGGAAAAAAATCTGCAGGGGGTCCGAGGGCAAGAGAACACCCAGCCCCTAAGCATCTCTACCTAACATCAATGACCTCAGTCAGTTCTCGTGGTATTCAGGGTTCACATGGAAGGACTTGATGATGCCGTCCCATAATGCACTTGGTTGCTCTGCTCTTCATATCTTCAAGTGCTGTTATGTCTTTCTTGTACTGAGGAGACCAGAACTGCACTCAGTACTCCAGATGTGCTCTCACTAGTGTATTATAAAGTAAGAGTATAATGTCACTTGATTTAAATTCAACAGTTTTTATGATATAACATCACATTTTATATTATCTTTTTAATTGATCCTGTACATTACTTAGTCAATGAAAATGTTGTGTCAACATAAACCCCTAAATGCTCTTCAGAGGTCTCCTCCTGTAGCTCAGTGTCTCCCATTTTGTATTTATATTTGCCTGAACTGAATCACTCAGGTGAACAGAAGACGCATCAGGACGACAACAAGTGAAGTGAAAAAGTATCACAAAAATAATACAAACAAATAAAAGAGGAGACTCCATAACACTTCAGAGACACATACTGTATATTCCTTTATTCCTGTTCAGAAAATGAACCGATTACTAAAATAAAAACTTCAACAAAGACAGAACACACAGACCTGCTGCTGGTCACCACTAGAGCTGCCAGTCCTGAGTGGTAAATGACAGACAAGAATTCCAGTTTGTCATCCTCATCCCGTGGTCACCTGTGACAAGTCCATCTGGTCACCTGAGTGCAGGACAGCGTCGGTCTCATGTCTGTGACGTTCTTATCCAGTGTTGATGTCCACATGTCACTCTGAATGACTTGGCACCAGTCAGTCCAGCGTGAAGGTAGGAGACCCTGTCAGGTATATAGCACCTTACTTTATAAGAATGGCAGTGGTCTCGTGTTCACAAAGCACTTCAGTGAAAAGTCAGAATACAAGTGGCCATTGAACCTTTGTGTTGTTTGTCCTTCTGTCTGTCTCTCCTCATGTCCTCACTTCTCTCTCTTCTTCACAGCCTGTCTGATTGTCGTCTCACCTCCAGATGTTGCTCAGCTCTCTCCTCAGCTCTTTCTGCTCCACACTCATGGCTGACTGAACTGAACTTGAGAAAAAACAGCATGGAGGATTCAGGAGTGTATCAGCTGTGTGAGGGGCTGAGGAGTGAAAACTGCAAATTAGAGAAACTGGAGTAAGTGAACAAGTGTGTGTGTTTGTGTGTGTGTCATGAATTTTATTTCTTGTCACATTATGACTCTGACTTTTCCACTCCCTCAACACAATCGCTGTGTTTAATCAGGACAAACTGCAGTGTCCCTTATGGGCAGACTGATGGACATGATGTGACACAACTGCAGATTTCCCTTTAATAATTCAATTCATAAAGACAGCATTGTGACCCTGAGCCCCTCCACCACACTGGTCACTCTCCTCATCCACTCTGTCCAGACTGTTGTTTTATTTCTTGTACCACAAGCCCACGCTGTCCATTCTTTATTTTAATCACATACTTGTTCCTGTCCTCAATTGTCACTTTCCTCCTTACACTCCTCTGATGTCCTCACCAAAGTTTGTTAAAATCACTAAAATAGAATAAGGAGGAGAAACACAGTCAGTGGGAGGAGAAGAGACGACTAAAGTGACAGAAGACAAAGAGGAGTGGACAGCTAGAGCTGGACTGTAGTGACAGACAAGGACAATGAGAATAGAATAGCAAAGATAGGAGATACAAGAGAAGGAGATAAACAGATGGAAGAAAAGGACGAATAAAAGAGGAGGACAAGGCAGAGGAACAGGAGATGGAGAGACAGGAGGACAGAAAGAGGAAATGGATGAAAGATGGACAGCAGCAGTAGAAATGACCAGCCAGCCATACACAGAAGAGAAGGTCACAGGGAGGAGAGGATTAGGACTGAAGGCAGTGTGGACAGTAAGGTGGGAGACACAGGAAGTGACCGCCATTACAGCCAAGTGGACTAAACAGGCCGACATCATTCTACAAGACATGACCCAATGGTTGAAACAGGACATCAACATATATCTGTCAGTGGGCTTAGTGACCGACAGGTTGACACAAACTTCATGTGCAGTTGACGTCCAGAGACACTGAGAGAATTCTGGGAAGGTGACCTCAGTGGGTGTGTCAGTGAGATTTTCCTGTGTGAGGAGTGGCGTCCTCTTGTGTTTGTAACTCACACTTGTATCTCTTGTGGGACATTAAAACAAGAATCTCACCACATGGTAAGTGTAGGCTGTCACATGACTTTCTCAATAATCCAGTATATAGCGCATTTTTGATATTTTTATACACACATGGTCTTCACTGATGTCATCACAGGTCCAAACCCTCTTCCTCATAAATCCTTCATTTGTCATTTTAGTCAGTCAGAGACTTCCTCAATGCCAGCAGACAATCAAATGGCAGACTGGAGATGTGAATAATTTGATGTCACTAAGGACACCTGTCACACTAGTCCTGTGCTCCACTGGTCACTCTGGTCACTGCGAGATTCTCTTTACTACTAAATACAACGCTGTGTGGTGACACATGTCAGGGGTCAGTGGTTGTGTGCAGGTTTTTAAATTAAAAGGGTGGACTCAGAGGACGTAGGTGGATGTGGTAGTGTGGGGGAGCAGAGCAGCCCTGGAGTGTTGGTGGTGAATTTGTGGAGCGCACTTTACACCTGCAGACACATGTGGTTCAGCCAGTGTCCTCATTAGTGTTCTGGGGTCTGTAATTAGAAACCTGCACCCCAGTGAGTTTAAAATGAGGTGAGCAGTATAGTCAAGAACAAAACTGAGCAGGAATGAAAGATGGAGATGGAGGTTAAATGAGAAATAAAGTAAATGCAGAAATGTGGCTGATCTGATGCAGTGGAGTGGAGGTCAAGAAGTGGCGCTGAGAGAAGTGAGCATATGGCACTCAAGGGGTAAAGTCAAAACCTGCTGTGTGACCAAGGAGCAAGAGTGACCAAATTCACTGAGTGGGCTTCTGCTGAAGGCTGTGGGATGGCGTTAGGAGAAAGGAGAAGGTCTCACGAGGCACCCTACTGAAGGCCATGGGATTGTGATCTGAACACAAGCTGAGTTTGGGGTCCTCAGCGGTGAACAGCTAAGGTGGCTGTGGCAGAAGCCGATGTGAAGGATGTCTGCCCTGCCGGTGGTCTCTTGGTTTGCTGAGGAGAACGTAAATGGTAAGCAGAGGAGATGATCGTTTTAGGTGGCACAGAAACTCTTGTTGTTTTTACATACAATAATGCCAGTGTAGTGAGAATTGTGCAAATAATCTTACTATCAAAGTGACAGGTGGCACATGATATTAAACATAATATCAATGTGACAAATACTAAAGTAAAATATCATTAAAGTAAAAAAAAATAAAGTGATATGACTTATGCTGATAGTATAACATGTTTGAAGTGACACATAACAAAGAAAAAAAACCAAAATAAAACTTCTAGAGCAGTGAGCTAATAGTGAGATATCAGATGTGGTGCCCAGCTAATACAGTCAATACAGCTTAGGAGAAAAGAAGGAGCGTCAGGCCCAGAACTCAACCACCATCCCCTGTTATGAAGAGTTAAAGAAACTAATGGCTCTGAGGACTAAAGATCTCTGGTATCTGTCCATATTGCAGTTCTGTGATAGCAGCCTTAAACTAAACAAACTCCTCTGATTAATTATGGTGGTGTAAAGTGGCTGATGTTCATTGTCCATAACAGATAGCAGCTTGCACAGTGTCCTTCTCTCTGCCATTGTCACCAGAGAGTCCATTTCCATGCCAGCCACAGATCCTGCTCACCTGATCAGCTTGTCAATACACTCACCATCTCTCTTCTTCAAGCTACCCCACTTGCTCACTTTATATAAAGTGATAGATAATTACAACGGTGAACAGATGTAATGGACATAATTAAGGACAATACACATAATCTAAACAGACAATATTGGTCTGCTGATATGGTGACTGGAGGACAGACCTGCACAAGTTGCTTTGTAATGTCGGGGCACTAAATGGGTGTCCACCTTTAATGAAATAAAATGAAACAAAACAAAACTGGACGTGATGGCCACAACAAAACACACATTTATAGCCCAATAGACAAACTGACTTTGCAGTTGTGTGAACACGATGGTGCTTGATTCATGTTGAGTTTGTGGGTCCAACAGCAGACTCCATTCTCTGGGGGTCAGCAGCTTTTCAAGAGTCCCACCCAGAAGGACAGGGCAGCTCAGGGCACTGCGGCTGAGTCAGTTCACCTCATTTGGTTTCTTCTCAGAGCTGCAGGTGGTTAAGGAGAGACAGTCAGTGTGAGCGCCCCCTCTCGTTTCAGAGTGGTATCACTTACCTCACAGAGACAGGAAGGTCATCTCCAGGTGGGCACACATGTGTGACAATACATAGAACTGGCCTGCTCATTTGTGTGCACTGCTTGTATTGATGCATTCAGCAGCACTCTGAGAATTGATTCTCATTACATGTTTATTTGCACTTCATTTTTGTTCATCTTTGTATTAACATGGAGTTGATAGTTTGGAAATGTAACAATAAATGTAATAAATGATTCCAGTAAATTTAAGAAATGGCAAATGTAAATTTGGTGTAAAACACGTTATGACTTTTTTGGGACTTGAAATATAAGACTTGACTCAAAACCTATCTAACAACATTTATTTCTAGAGCATATTTTCATACAAATAATGGAGCTCAAAGTTCTTTACATGATGAAGAAACAGAAAAAAGACAAAATAATTAAGAATTAAAATCAGGTAACACTAATTAACATTGATAAAAGTAAGGTCCAATGGCCACGGAGGACAGAATAATACAAAAATAAATCCAGATGGCTGGAAAAAAAAATAAAATCTACAGGGGGTCTGATTCCTCGAGCCCACCCAGCCCCCTATCGGCTTTCTACCTAACATCAATGACCTCAGTCAGTCCACGTGGTATTCAGGGTTCACATGGAAGGACTTGATGATGACGGTCCCATAATGCACTTGGTTGCTCTGCTCTTCACATCTTCATGTGCTGTTATGTCTTTCTTGTACTGAGGAGACCAGGACTGCACTCAGTACTCCAGATGTGCTCTCACTCGTGTATTATAAAGTAAGAGTATAATGTCACTTGATTTAAATTCAACAGTTTTTATGATATAACCTCACATTTTATATTATCTTTTTAATTGATCCTGTACATTACTTAGTCAATGAAAATGTTGTGTCAACATAAACCCCTAAATGCTCTTCAGAGGTCTCCTCATGTAGCTCAGTGTCTCCCATTTTGTATTTATATTTGACTGAACTGAATCACTCAGGTGAACGGAAGACGCATCGACGACAACAAGTGAAGTGAAAAGTATCACAAAATAATACAAACAAATAAAAGAGGAGACTCCATAACACTTCAGAGACACATACTGTATATTTCTTTATTCCTGTTCAGAAAATGAACCAATTACTAAAATAAAAAACTTCAACAACGACAGAGACAAACCGACCTGCTGCTGGTCACCACTAGAGCTGCCAGTCCTGAGTGGTAAATGACAGACAAGAATTCCAGTTTGTCATCCTCACCCCATGGTCACCTGTGACAAGTTCATCTGGTCACATGAGTGCAGGACGCTGTTAGTCTCATGTCTGTGACGTTCTTATCCAGTGTTGATGTCCACATGTCAGACTGAATGACTTGGCACCAGTCAGTCCAACGTGAAGGCAGGAGACCCTGTCAGGTATATAGCTCCTTACTTTATAAGAATGGCAGTGGTCTCGTGTTCACACTGCACTTCAGTGAAAAGTCAGAATACAAGTGGCCATTGAACCTTTGTGTTGTTTGTCCTTCTGTCTGTCTGTCTCTCCTCATGTCCTCACTCTCTCTCTTCTCCACAGCCTGTCCTCATGTCATCTCACCCTCAGATCTTGCTCAGCTCTCTCCTCAGCCCTTTCTGCTCCACACTCACGACTGACTGAACCTGAGCTACAACAGCATGGAGGATTCAGGAGTGGATCAGTTGTGTGAGGGGCTGAGGAGTGAAAACTGCAAATTAGAGAAACTGACGTAAGTGAACACCAAGAGTGTGTGTGTGTGTGTGTGTGTGTGCCTGTGTGTGTTTGTGTGTGTGTGGGATGAATTTTATTTCTTGTCACATTATGACTCTGACTTTTCCACTCCCACAACACAAACGCTGTGTTTATTCAGAACAGACTGCAGTGTCCCTTATGGACAGACAGATGGATGAGAGGTGACACAACTGCAGTTTTCCTTTAATAATTCAATTCATAAAGACAGCATTGTGACCCTGAGCTCCTCCACCACACTAGTCACTCTCCTCATCCTCTCTGTCCAGACAGTTGTTTTATTTCTTGACCCACAAGCCCACGCTGTCCATTCTTTATTTTAATCTCATACTTGTTCCTGTCCTCCATTGTCACTTTCCCCCTTACACTCCTCTGATGTCCTCACTAAAGTTTGTTAAAAATCACTAAAATAGAGTAAGGAAGAGAAACATAGTCAGTGTGAGGAGAAGAGACGACTAAAGTGACAGAAGACAAAGAGGAGTGGACAGCTAGAGCTGGACTGGAGTGACAGATAAGGACAAGGAGAGACAAGAGAAGGAGATGAAAAGGTTGAAGAAAATGTTTAATAAAAGAGGAGGACAAGGCAGAGGATAAGGAGAAGGAGAGAGAGGAGACAGACAGAGGAACAGGAGGAGAGGTGGATAACAGCAGTAGAAATGACCAGCCAGCCATACACAGAAAGAGAAGGTCACAGGGTAGGAGAGGATTAGGACTGAAGGCAGTGTGGACAGGAATTTGGGAGACAAAGGAAGTGACCTCCATTATATCCAAGTGGACTGAACTGGCCGACATCATTCTACAAGACATGACCCCCCAGGTCTACACAGGACATCAACATATATCTGTCATTGGGCTTAGTGACCATGTGGTGGACACACACATCATGTGCAGTAGACATCAGAGACACTGAGATGATTCTGGGAAGTTGACCTCAGTGGGCGTGTCAGTGAGATACTCCAGTGTGAGGAGTGGCGCCTCTAGTGTTTGTGACTCACACTTGTGTCTCTTGTGGGACATTAAAACAAGAATCTCACCACATGATCAGTGTAGGCTGTCACATGACTTTCTCAATAATCCAGTATATAGCACCTTTCTGATATTTTTATACACACATGGTCTTCACTGATGTCATCACAGGTCCAAACCCTCTGCTTCACAAATCCTTCTTTTGTCATTTCAGTCAGTCAGGGTCTTCCTCAATGCCAGCAGACAATCAAATGGTCGACTGGAGATGTTAATTATGTGACGTCACTAAGGACACCTGTCACACTAGTCCTGTGCTCCACTGGTCACTCTGGTCACTCGAGATTCTCTTTACTACTAAATACAACGCTGTGTGGTGACACATGTCAGGGGTCAGTGGTTGTGTGCAGGTTTTAAATTAAAATGGTGGACTCAGAGGGCGAGGTGGATGTGGTAGTGTGGGGGAGCAGAGCAGCCCTGGAGTGTTGGTGGTGAATTGGCGGAGCGCACTTTACACCTGCAGACACGTGTGGTTCAGCCAGTGTCCTCATTAGTGTTCTGGGGTCTGTAATTAGACACCTGCACCCCAGTGAGTTTAAAATGAGCCTGAGCAGGATAGTCAAGAACAAAACTGAACAGGAAAGAAAAATGAAAAGATGGAGAAGGAGGTTAAATGAGAAATAAAGTAAATGCAGAATTGTGGCAGATCTGATGCAGTTTAGTGGAGGTAAAGAAGTGGCAGTAAGAGGCGTGAGCACACGGCATTCAAAGGGTAAGGTCAAAACCTGCTGTGTGCCCAAGGAGCAAGAGTGACCAACTGCACGAGTGGGCTTCTGCTGAAGGCAGAAGGATGGCATTAGCAGAAAGGAGAAGGTCTCATGAGGCATCCTACTGAAGGCCTTGGGATTGTGGTGTCAACACAAGCTGAGTTTGGGGTCCTCAGTGGTGACCAGCTAAGGTGGCTTGGGCAGAAGCCGATGTGAAGGATGACTGCCCTTGCCGGTGGTCTCTTAGCTTGCTGAGGAGAACTTAAATGGTAAGCAGAGGAGACGTCAGTTTTAGGTGGCACAGAAACTCTTGTTGTTTTTACATACAATAATGCCAGTGTAGTGAGAATTGTGCCAATAATACTACTATCAAAGTGACAGGTGGCACATGATATTAAACATAATATTAATGTGACAAATACTAAAGTGACATATCATTAAAATAAAATAAAATAAAATAAAGTGACATGACTTATGCTGATAGGTTAACATGTTTGAAGTGACGCAAAATAACAAAAAATAAAATAAAACTTCTAGAACAGTGAGCTAATAGTGAGATATCAGATGTGGTGCCCAGCTAATACAGTCAATACAGCTTAGGAGGAGAGAAGGAGTGTCAGGCCCAGAACTCAACCACCACCCCCTGTTATGAAGAGTTAAAGAGTCTAATGGCTCTGAGGACTAAAGATCTCTGGTGTCTGTCCATATTGCAATTCTGTGATAGCAGCCTACCACTAAACAAACTCCTCTGATTAATGATGGTGTTGTATAGTGGCTGATGTTCATTGTCCATAACAGATAGCAGCTTGCACAGTGTCCTTCTCTCTGCCATCACCAGAGAGTCAATTTCCATGCCAGCCACAGATCCTGCTCACCTGATCAGCTTGTCAATACTCTCACCATCTCTCTTCTTCAAGCTACCCCACTTGCTCACTTTATATAAAGTGATAGATAATTACAACGGTGAACAGATATAATGGACATAATTAAGGACAATACACATAATCCAAACAGACAATATTGGTCTGCTGACATGGTGACTGGAGGACAGATCTGCACAAGTTGCTTTGTAATTTCGGGGCACTAAATGGGTGTCCACCTTTAATGAAATAAAATGAAACAAAACAAAAGTGGACGTGATGGCCCCAACAAAACACACCTTTATAGCCCAATAGACAAATTGACTTTGCAGTTGTGTGAACACGATGGTGCTTGATTCATGTAGAGTTTCTGAGTCCAACAGCAGACTCCATTCTCTGGGGGTCAGCAGCTTTTCAAGAGTCCCATCCAGAAGGACAAGGGCAGCTCTGGGCACTGTGGCTGAGTCAGTTCACCTCATTTGGTTTCTTCTCAGAGCTGCAGGTGGTTAAGGAGAGACAGTCAGTGTGAGCGCCCCCTCTCGTCTCAGAGTGGTATCACTTACCTCACAGAGACAGGAAGGTCATCTCCAGGTGGGCACACATGTGTGACAATACATAGAACTGGCCTGCTCATTTGTTTGCACTGCTTGTATTGTTGAATTCAGCAGCACTTTGAGAATTGATTCTCATTACATGTTTATTTGCACTTCATTTGTGTTCATATTTGTATTAACATGGAGTTGATAGTTTGGAAATGTAACAATAAATGTAATAAATGATTCCAGTAAATTTAAGAAATGGCAAATGTAAATTTGGTGTAAAACACGTTATGACTTTTTTGGGACTTGAAATTTAAGACTTGATTCAAAACCTATCTAACAACATTTATTTCTAGAGCATATTTTCATACAAATAATGGAGCTCAAAGTTCTTTACATGATGAAGAAACAGAAAAAAGACAAAATAATTAAGAATTAAAATCAGGTAACACTAATTAACATTAATAAAAGTAAGGTCCAATGGCCACGGAGAACAAAATAATACAAAAATAACTCCAGATGGCTGGAAAAAAAAAAATCTACAAGGGGTCCGATTCCTCGAGCCCACCCAGCCCCCTTTCGGCTTTCTACCTAACATCAATGACCTCAGGCAGTCCACGTGGTGTTCAGGGTTCACATGGAAGGACTTGATGATGACGGTCCCATAATGCACTTGGTTGCTCTGCTCTTCATATCTTCAAGTGCTGTTATGTCTTTCTTGTACTGAGGAGACCAGAACTGCACTCAGTACTCCAGATGTGCTCTCACTAGTGTATTATAAAGTAAGAGTATAATGTCACTTGATTTAAATTCAACAGTTTTTATGATATAACCTCATATTTTATATTATCTTTTTAATTGATCCTGTACATTACTTAGTCAATGAAAATGTTGTCTCAACATAAACCCCTAAATGCTCTTCAGAGGTCTCCTCCTATCGCTCAGTGTCTCCCATTTTGTATTTATATTTGACTGAACTGAATCACTCAGGTGAATAGAAGACGATCAGGACGACAACAAGTGAAGTGAAAAAGTATCACAAAATAATACAAACAAATAAAAGAGGAGACTCCATAACACTTCAGAGACACATACTGTATATTTCTTTATTCCTGTTCAGAAAATGAACCAATTACTAAAATAAAAAACTCCAACAACGACAGAGACAAACAGACCTGCTGCTGGTCACCAATAGAGCTGCCAGTCCTGAGTGGTAAATGACAGACAAGAATTCCAGTTTGTCATCCTCACCCCGTGGTCACCTGTGACAAGTCCGCCTGGTCAGCTGAGTGCAGGACACCGTCAGTCTCATGTCTGTGACGTTCTTATCCAGTGTTGATGTCCACATGTCACTCTGAATGACTTGGCACCAGTCAGTCCAGCGTGAAGGCAGGAGACCCTGTCAGGTATATAGCGCCTTACTTTATAAGAATGGCAGTGGTCTCGTGTTCACACTGCACTTCAGTGACAAGTCAGAATACAAGTGGCCATTGAACCTTGTGTGCTGTTTGTCCTTCTGTCTGTCTGTCTGTCTCTCCTGATGCCCTCACTTCTCTCTCTTCTTCTCCACAGCATGACTTGGTGTGATCTCACCTCCAGATGTTGCTCAGCTCTCTCCTCAGCCCTTTCTGCTCCACACTCACGACTGACTGAAATTAACCTGAGCTACAACAACATGGAGGATTCAGGAGTGGATCAGCTGTGTGAGGGGCTGAGGAGTGAAAACTGCAAATTAGAGAAACTGAAGTAAGTGAACAACAAGTGTGTGTGTGTGTGTGTGTTTGTGGATGAATTTTATTTTTGTCACATTATGACTCTGACTTTTCCACTCCCACAACACAAACACTGTGTTTAATCAGGACAGACCGCAGTGTCCCTTATGGACAGACAGATGGACGTGAGGTGACACACTTGCAGATTCCCCTTTAATAATTCAATTCATAAAGACAGCATTGTGACCCTGAGCCCCTCCACCTCACTGGTCACTCTCCTCATCCTTTCTGTCCAGACTGTTGTTTTATTTCTTTTCCCTCAAGCCCACGCTGTCCATTCTTTATTTTAATCTCGTACTTGTTCCTGTCCTCCATTGTCACTTTCCCCCTTACACTCCTCTGATGTCCTCACTAAAGTTTGTTAAAAATCACTAAAATAGAATAAGGAGGAGAAACACAGTCAGAGTGAGGAGAAGAGCAGACTAAAGTGACAGAAGTCAAAGAGGAGGGCAGCTAGAGCTGGACAGGAGTGACAGATAAGGACAAGGAGAATAGAATAGCAAAGATAAGGAGAGACAAGAGAAGGAGATCAACAGAATGAAGAAGAAAAGGACAAATAAAAAGAGAAGGACAAGGCAGAGAATAAGGAGAAGGAGAGAGAAGAAGACAGACAGAAGAAAAGGAGGAAAGGTGGACAGCAGCAGTAGAAATGACCAGCCAGTCATACACAGAAAGAGAGGATCACAGGGAGGAGAGGATTAGGACTGAAAGCAGTGTGGACAGTAATTTGGGAGACAAAGGAAGTGACCGCCATTATAGCCAAGTGGACTGAACAGGCCGACATCATTCTACAAGACATGACCCCCCAGGTCTACACTGGACATCAACATATATCTGTCAGTGGGCTTAATGACCGACAGGTGGACACACACTTCAAGTGCAGTAGACGTCCAGTGACACTGAAAGGATTCTGGGAAGGTGACCTCAGTGGGCGTGCCAGTGAGATACTCCAGTGTGAGGAGTGGCGCCCTCTTGTGTTTGTAACTCACACTTGTGTCTCTTGTGGGACATTAAAACAAGAATCTCACCACATGATAAGTGTAGGCTGTCACATGACTTTCTCAATAATCCAGTATATAGCGACTTTTTGATATTTTTATACACACATGGTCTTCACTGATGTCATCACAGGTCCAGACCCTCGGCCTCACAAATCCTTCTTTTGTCATTTCAGTCAGTCAGGGTCTTCCTCAATGTCTGCAGACAATCTAATGGCCGACTGGAGATGTTAATTATGTGACGTCACTAAGGACACCTGTCACACTAGTCCTGTGCCCCACTGGTCACTCTGGTCACTGCGTGATTTTCTTTACTACTAAATACAAAGCTGTGATGATGACACATGTCAGGGGTCAGTGGTTGTGTGCAGGTTTTTAAATTAAAATGGTGGACTCAGAGGGGCGTAGGTGGATGTGTTGGTGTGGGGGAGCAGAGCAGCCCTGGAGTGTTGGTGGTGAATTGGCGGAGCGCACTTTACAACTGCAGACGTGTGGTTCAGCCAGTGTCCTCATTAGTGTTCTGGGGTCTGGAATTAGACACCTGCACCCCAGTGAGTTTAAAATGAGCCTGAGAAGGATAGTCAAGAACAGAACTGAACAGGAAAGAAAAATGAAAAGATGGAGAAGGAGGTTAAATGAGAAATAAAGTAAATGCAGAATTGGGGCAGATCTGATGCAGTTTAGTGGAGGTAAAGAAGTGGCAGTGAGAGGCGTGAGCACACAGCATTCAAAGGGTAAGGACAAAACCTGCTGTGTGCCCAAGGAGCAAGAGTGACCAACTGCACCGAGTGGGCTTCTGCTGAAGGCAGAAGGATGGCATTAGGAGAAAGGAGAAGGTCTCATGAGGCACCCTACTGAAGGCCATGGGATTGTGATGGGAACACAAGCTGAGTTTTGGGGTCCTCGGTGGTGACCAGCTAAGGTGGATGGGGCAGAAGCCGATGTGAAGGATGACTGCCCTGGCCGGTGGTCTCTTGGCTTGCTGAGGAGAACTTAAATAGTAAGCAGAGGAGACGTCAGTTTTAGGTGGCACAGAAACTCTTGTTGTTTTTACATAAAAATAATGCCAGTGTAGTGAGAATTGTGCCAATAAAACTACTATCAAAGTGACAGGTGGCACATGATATTAAACATAATATTAATGTGACAAATACTAAAGTGACATATCATTAAAATAAAATAAAATAAACTGACATGACTAATGCTGATAGGATAACATGTTTGAAGTGACGCATAATAACAAAAAATAACAAAATAAAACTTCTAGAGCAGTGAGCTAATAGTGAGATATCAGATGTGGTGCCCAGCTAATACAGTCAATACAGCTTAGGAGGAGAGAAGGAGCTCAGGCCCAGAACTCAACCACCACCCCCTGTTATGAAGAGTTAAAGAGTCTAATGGCTCTGAGGACTAAAGATCTCTGGTATCTGTCCATATTGCAGTTCTGTGATAGCAGCCTACCGCTAAACAAACTCCTCTGATTAATTATGGTGGTGTATAGTGGGTGATGTTCATTGTCCATAACAGACTGCAGCTTGCACAGTGTCCTTCTCTCTGCCACGTCACCAGAGAGTCCATTTCCATGCCAGCCACAGATCCTGCTCACCTGATCTGCTTGTCATTACACTCACCATCTCTCTTCTTCAAGCTACCTCACTTGATCACTAAATATAAAGTGATAGATAATTACATCGGTGAACAGATATAATGGACATAATTAAGGACAATACACATAATCCAATATTGGTCTGCTGATATGGTGACTGGAGGACAGACCTGCACAAGTTGCTTTGTAATGTCGGGGCACCAACTGGGTGTCCCCCTTTAATGAAATCAAATGAAACAAAATAAAAGTGGACGTGATGGCCACAACAAAACACACCTTTTCTGCCCAATAGACAAATTGACTTTGCAGATGTTTGAACACGATGGCGCTTTCGAGTTTCCAGGTCCAACAGCAGACTCCATCCTCTGGGGGCTGGCAGGTTTTTCAGAGTCCCACCCAGGACAGGGGCAGCTCTGGGCACTGCGGCTGAGTCAGTTCACCTCATTTAGTTTCTTCTCAGAGCTGCAGTTGGATAAGGAGAAACAGTCAGTGTGAGCACCCCCTCTCGTCTCAGAGTGGTATCACTTACCTCACAGAGACAGGAAGGTCATCTCCAGGTGGGCACACATGTGTGACAATACAGAACTGGCCTGCTCATTTGTTTGCACTGCTTGTATTGTTGTATTCAGCAGCACTCTGAGAATTGATTCTCATTACATGTTTATTTGCACTTCATTTTGTTCATCTTTGTACTAACATGGAGTTTATAGTTTAAATCTATACTAATAAAAGGCAAAGCCCTCACTCACTCACTCACTCACTCACTCAATGACTCATCACTAATTCTCCAACTTCCCGTGGGTGGAAGGCTGAAATTTGGCAGGTTCATTCCTTACAGCTTCCTTACAAAAGTTGGGCAGGTTTTATATCGAAATTCTACGCGTAATGGTCATAACTGGAAGCAGTTTTTCTCCATTTACTGTAATGGAGATGAGCTTCAACGTCGTGGGGGCGGAGTTTCGTGTGACATCATCACGCCTCCCACGTAATCACGCAGTACATAGAAAACCAGGAAGACCTCAAAAAAGCGCTCAAGAAAACATGCATTATATAATTGAGAAGGCAGCGAAACAATAAGAAGCGAGCGAGTGACATATACAACCATATTCATGAGTTCTGCTACTTCGGAAACAAAGCACGATGTAAACCTACACTTTAAATTAAGTTCATAGACAGGCTGCCGTTGGCGTTTGTAATTTAGTGCCTGCCCATATAAGGCCGTCCGTCAGCGGCAATCCAATAGCAAACTCCCACTAAATATTCACGGGTGAAGGACTGTGCTTATGGAGAGGAAGATAAGATGGTCAGGGTGGTGTTTGACACAAACTCAGCGAAACGCGAGAGAAAGTTTTAAGTGCCAGGACTAAGGTAACATTAAATACAGCCATGGACATAGCACGAGATGGCACCAGCACAGCTGGGAACCTTCGATGCATGTACACCGAGTGGCTCACGTGAACTGACGCAGTGCACTGATAAAAAGCAACAGTTCCAAAGAGCACTGAACAAAAACCGAATTACACAATTGAAAAGGCAACAAAAAATATGAAGCGTCTGATACATACAAGCATATTCATAAATCCAACTACTGCGGAAACAAAGCACACGTTGGAAAAGTCAATGTCCGCTAAAGGAAGACAGTGTAAAAAAAACCTGTGCATGCAGTGTGTCAGGTCTCGGATAAAGAAGAAGACGAGCTGTTTATTGATGCAGTAAGAAACGAATCGATGAATGAAACCTGTCATCTTTACAACGATTGACAAACACGGAATGTAACTTGAACACAACACATCCTACAAATACGAACCTGATTGAAAGAAATAATGATAATCAAATCCTTGATGACAGCAACACTCAGTAACACTCACAAAACAAATACTGTATATTGACAGTCATGTTACGTTATTTTTAAAATGTTCCCTTTTCTTTTCTAGCTTTTTAACACTACTTCTCTCGTCTGGCGGGTATATATATATGTATATATATAACCCGATCTACATACTCGAATAATGGATACTTTATTCGCCATCAATGATTGTTTTGGTAAAGCCATACTCAGTGTATTCATTAGATGAACGGTAAAAAGTAAGAGCGAGGGAGGATTCAGGCTGTAGTGCGCGTCAACTCTATCTGAATTGCGCGATCACATTTGAAAAAATATATCTTTTCAAGTTCTATTTAGTCCATATGTGTCAAACTCAAGGCATAGCCACATCCGCCCGGCGTAATTATATCCGCCCGCAGATCATTTTATATACTGTATTATTGTTATTAAAGCCCGGGTATATGAAGCGCTGGTAACACAATAAACTACAGATCCCATAAGGCAGCGCTTCAGCTGCCTTGCCGAACACTTACCGCGTTAATCAAGTCTAGCTTATGATGCTGCAAGTTATTGCGAAGCTAGAGTTATTGCGCACTGAGTTTGCACGGCGCTTTGGTGACTATGAAGAACAAAAAAAGTCCGTCTACATGCGGCTCGAACCTTGTGCATGTTTGGTAGCACATATCTGTGTGAGAAGCTCTTCTCAGTGATAAAGACTAACAAAACAGCACACAGGAGTCGCATCCCTGATGAGCACCTGCAATCCATCCTGAGAATCTCCACAACACAGAACCTCACACCAAACAGAAACGAACTTGTGGCCAAAAAAAGATGCCAGGCCCAGCTCTAAAATGACATATGAGCAAAGACAACTGAATGATTTGATTTGTTATTGCACGTAGAGCGAGAGTCAACGTTTTAACAAACAGCGTATTGCACTGATAATGAAATAGCTGTGTGTGTATATATGTAGATATGTATGTATATGTATATATATGTTTATATATATTTGTGTGTGTGTATATATATATATGTATTTGTGTGTATATATGTGTGTGTATATATGTAGATATATATATATGTAATGTATATATGTGTATATGTATAGATATGTATATATATATATATGTTTATATGTGTGTGTGTGTATATATATGACAGCAATCCAAGCTGTGAGAAAACAGTAAAAAGGAGGCGTGTCAGACGTCGTGGTACATTTTCTGATGCAGCTAGACGAAAATAACTTTGTGACGCTGCCGCCAAATACACAAACAATTACTTTGACAATCATGTTACATTATTTTTAAAATGTTTCCTTTTCTTTTCATAACTTCTTTAACACATGACATCGTTAAGCTGGTATTTTGCTATATATATATATCACAGCGACACTCATAACAGTGACAAAACAATTACATTGACAATCATGTTACGTTATTTTCAAAATGTTTCCTTTTCTTTCTCTTTCCTACTTTAACACACTACTCGCTCGCCAAGCTGTATATATATATATATATATATATATATATATATATATATATATATATATATATATATATATATAGATATGAGAACAACACTCATATCAATGACAAAACAATTACATTAACAACCATGTTACGTTATTTTAAAAATTTTTCCTTTTCTTTTTCGTACCTTCTTTAACACACTACTTCTCCGCTGCGAAGCGCGGGTATTCTGCTAGTGTAACAATAAATGTAATAAATGATTCCTGTAAATTTAAGAAATAGCAAATGTAAATTTGGTGTTAAACATATTATGACTTATTTGGGAATTGAAATTTAAGACTTGAATCAAAACCTGACTAACAACATTTATTAATAGAGCATATTTTCATACAAATGATGGAGCTCAAACTGCTTTACATGATGAAGAAAGAAAAAAAGACAAAATAAATAAGAATTAAAATTAAGGAATACTAATTAACATTAATAAAAGTTAGGTCTGATGTCCAGGAGGACAGAAAAAGCAAAGAAAACTCCAGATGACTGGAAAAAAATAAAATCTGCAGGGGGTCCGAGGCCACGAGCCCACCCAGCCCCCTCTCGGCATTCTGCCTAACATCAATGACCTCAGTCAGTCCTCGTGGTATTCAGGGTTCACATGGAAGAACTTGATGATGATGTCCCATAATGCACTTGGTTGCTCTGCTCTTCATATCTTCAAGTGCTGTTATGTCTTTCTTGTACTGAAGAGACCAGAACTGCACTCAGTACTCAGATGTGCTCTCACTAGTGTATTATAAAGTAAGAGTATAATGTCACTTGATTTAAATTCAACAGTTTTTATGATATAACCTCACATTTTATATTATCTTTTTAATTGATTCTGTACATTACTTAGTCAATGAAAATGTGTCAACATAAACCCCTAAATGCTCTTCAGAGGTCTCCTCCTCTAGCTCAGTGTCTCCCATTTTGTATTTATATTTGGCTGAACTGAATCACTCAGGAGAATAGAAGACGATCGGGACGACAGCAAGTGAAGTTGAAAAGTATCACCAAAATAATACAAACAAATAAAACAGGAGACTCCATAACACTTCAGAGACACATACTGTATATTCCTTTATTCATGTTCAGAAAATGAACCAATTACTAAAATTAAAAACTTTGACATAGACAGAGACAAACAGAACTGCTGCTGGTCACCACTAGAGCTGCCAGTCCTGAGTGGTAAATGACAGACAAGAATTCCAGTTTGTCATCCTCACCCCATGGTCACCTGTTTACAAGTCCATCTGGTCACATGAGTGCAGGACACTGTCAGTCTCATGTCCTCACTTCTCTCTCTTCTTCTCCACAGCCTGTTTTATTGTGACCTCACCTCCAGATGTTGCTCAGCTCTCTCCTCAGCTCTTTCTGCTCCACATTCACGACTGACTGAACTGATCCTGGGCGTCAACAGCATGGAGGATTCAGGAGTGGATCAGCTGTGTGAGGGGCTGAGGAGTGAAAACTGCAAATTAGAGAAACTGAAGTAAGTGAACAACAAGTGTGTGTGTTTGTGTGTGTGTGTGTCTCATGAATTTTATTTTTTGTCACATTATGACTCTGACTTTTCCACTCCCACAACACAAACGCTGTGTTTAATCAGGACAGACTGCAGTGTCCCTTATGGACAGACAGATGGACGTGAGGTGACACAACTACAGATTTCCTTTAATAATTCAATTCATAAAGACAGCATTGTGACCCTGAGCCCCTCCACCTCACTGGTCACTCTCCTCATCCTCTCTGTCCAGACTGTTGTTTTATTTCTTTTCCCACAAGCCCACGCTGTCCATTCTTTATTTTAATCTCGTACTTGTTCCTGTCCTCCATTGTCACTTTCCTCCTTACACTCCTCTGATGTCCTCACTAAAGTTTGTTAAAATCACTAAAATAGAATAAGGAGGAGAAACACAGTCAGTGTGAGGAGAAGAGCAGACTAAAGTGACAGAAGACAAAGAGGGTGGGCAGCTAGAGCTGGACTGGAGTGACAGATAAGGACAAGGAGAATAGAATAGCAAAGATAAGGAGAGACAAGAGAAGGAGATCAATAGAATGAAGAAAAGGACAAATAAAAGAGAAGGACAAGGCAGAGAATAAGGAGAAGGAGAGAGAAGAAGACAGACAGAAGAAAAGGAGGAAAGGTGGACAGCAGCAGTAGAAATGACCAGCCAGCCATACAGAGAAAGAGAAGGTCACAGGGAGGAGAGAATTAGGACTGAAGGCAGTGTGGACAGTAAGGTGGGAGACACAGGAAGTGACCACCATTATAGCCAAGTGGACTGAACAGGCCGACATCATTCTACAAGACATGACCACCAGGTCTACACAGGACATCAACATATATCTGTCAGTGGGCTTAGTGACCGACAGGTGGACACACACATCATGGGCAGTAGACGTCCAGAGACACTGAGAGGATTCAGGGAAGGTGACCTCAGTGGGTGTGTCAGTGAGATACTCCAGTGTGAGGAGTGGCGCACTCTTGTGTTTGTAACTCACACTTGTGTCTCTTGTGGGACATTAAAATAAGAATCTCACCACATAGTAAGTGTAGGCTGTCACATGACTTTCTCAATAATCCAGTATATAGCGCCTTTTTGATATTTTTATACACACATGGTCTTCACTGATGTCATCACAGGTCCAGACCCTCTGCCTCACAAATCTTTCTCTTGTCAGTTCAGTCAGTCAGGGTCTTCCTCAATGCCAGCAGACAATCAAACAGTTGACTGGAGATGTGAATAATTTGACGTCACTAAGGACACCAGTCACACTAGTCCTGTGCCCCACTGGTCACTGCGTGATTCTCTTTACTACTAAATACAAAGCTGTGTGGTGACACATGTCAGGGGTCAGTGGTTGTTTGCAGGTTTTTAAATTAAAATGGTGGACTCAGAGGGTGCAGGTGGATGTGGTAGTGTGGGGGAGCAGAGCAGAAACTCTTGTTGTTTTTACATACAATAATGCAAGTGCAGTGAGAATTGTGCCAATAAAACTACTATCAAAGTGACAGGTGGCACATGATATTAAACATAATATTAATGTGACAAATACTAAAGTGACATATTAAAGTAAAATTAAATAAAGTGACATGACTTATGCTGATAGGATAACATGTTTGAAGTGACGCATAATAACAAAAAATAACAAAATAAAACTTCTAGAGCAGTGAGCCAATAGTGAGATATCAGATGTGGTGCCCAGCTAATACAGTCAATACAGCTTAGGAGGAGAGAAGGAGCGTCAGGCCCAGAACTCAATCACCACCCCCTGTTATGAAGAGTTAAAGAGTCTAATGGCTCTGAGGACTAAAGATCTCTGGTATCTGTCCATATTGCAGTTCTGTGATAGCAGCCTATCACTAAACAAACTCCTCTGATTAATGATGGTGATGTATAGTGGGTGATGTTCATTGTCCATAACAGATAGCAGCTTGCACAGTGTCCTTCTCTCTGCCACCATCACCAGAGAGTCCATTTCCATGCCAGCCACAGATCCTGCTCACCTGATCAGCTTGTCAATACACTCACCATCTCTCTTCTTCAAGCTACCCCACTTGCTCACTTTATATAAAGTGATAGATAATTACAACGGTGAACAGATATAATGGACATAATTAAGGACAATACACATAATCCAAACAGACAATATTGGTCTGCTGATATGGTGACTGGAGGACAGACCTGCACAAGTTGCTTTATAATGTCGGGGCACCAACTGGGTGTCCCCCTTTAATGAAGTAAAATGAAACAAAACAGAAGTGGACGCGATGGCCACAACAAAACACACCTTTTCTGCCCAATAGACAAATTGACTTTGCAGTTGTGTGAACACGGTGGCGTATGCTTTATGTTGAGTTTCTGAGTCCAACAGCAGACTCCATTCTCTGGGGGTCAGCAGCTTTTCAAGAGTCCCACCCAGAAGGACAGGGGCAGCTCGGGGCACTGCGGCTGAGTCAGTTCCTCTCATTTGGTTTCTTCTCAGAGCTGCAGGTGGATAAGGAGAGACAGTCAGTGTGAGCGCCCCCTGTCGTCTCAGAGTGGTATCACTTACCTCACAGAGACAGGAAGGTCATCTCCAGGTGGGCACACATGTGTGACAATACATAGAACTGGCCTGCTCATTTGTTTGCACTGCTTGTATTGTTGTATTCAGCAGCACATTGAGAATTGATTCTCATTAAATGTTTATTTGCTCTTCATGTTGTTCATCCTTGGATTAAAATGGAGTTGATAGTTTGGAGATGTAACAATAAATGTAAATTTAAGAAATGGCAAATGTTAATTTGGTATAAAACACGTTATGACTTCTTTGGGACTTGAAATTTAAGACTTGACTCCAAACCTGTCAAACAACATTTTTTTATAGAGCCTATTTTCATACAAATAATGGAGCTCAAAGTTATTTACATGATGTAGAAAGAGAAAAAAGACAAAATAAATAAGATTTAAAATTAGGGAACACTAATTAACATTAATAAAAGTAAAGACTGATGGCCAGGAGGACAGAAAAATAAAAAACAACTCCATACGGCTGGAAAATAAATTTAAATCTGCAGGGGTTCCGAGGCCACGAGCCCACCCAGCCCCCTCTTGGCATTCTACCTCACATCAATGACCTCAGTCAGTCCTCGTGGTGTTCAGAGTTCACCTGGAAGAACTTGATGATGACGTCCCATAATGCACTTGGTTGCTCTGCTCTTCATATCTTCAAGTGCTGTAATGTCTTTCTGAGGAGACCAGAACTGCACTCAGTACTCCAGATGTGCTCTCACTAGTGTATTATAAAGTAAGAGTATAATGTCACTTGATTTAAATTCAACAGTTTTATGATATAACCTCACATTTTATTTTATCTTTTTAATTGATCCTGTACATTACTTAGTCAATGAAAATGTTTTGTCAACATAAACCCCTAAATGCTCTTCAGAGGTCTCCTCCGGTAGCTCAGTGTCTCCCATTTTGTATTTATATTTGGCTGAAATGAATCACTCAGCTGAATAGAAGACGCATCGGGACGACAGCAAGTGAAGTGAGAAAGTATCACAAAAATAATACAAACAAATAAAAGAGGAGACTCCATAACACTTCAGAGACACAAACTGTATATTCCTTTATTCCTGTTCAGAAAATGAACCGATTACTAAAATAAAAAACTTTGACATAGACAGAGACAAACAGACCTGCTGCTGGTCACCACTAGAGCTGCCAGTCCTGAGTGGTAAATGACAGACAAGAATTCCAGTTTGTCATCCTCACCCTGTGGTCACCTGTGACAAGTCCATCTGGTCACTCAAATGCAGGACGCCGTCAGTCTCATTTCTGTGACGTTCTTATCCAGTGTTGATGTCCACATGTCAGTCTGAATGACTTGGCACCTGTCAGTCCAGCGTGAAGGCAGGAGACCCTGTCAGGCATATAGCGCCTTACTTTATAAGAATGGCAGTGGTCTCGTGTTCACACTGCACTTCAGTGAAAAGTCAGAATACAAGTGGCCATTGAACCTTTGTGTTGTTTGTCCTTCTGTCTGTCTGTCTGTCTCTCCTCATGTCCTCACTTCTCTCTCTTCTTCTCCACAGCCTGTCTTATTGTGATCTCACCTCCAGATGTTGCTCAGCTCTCTCCTCAGCTCTTTCTGCTCCACACTCACGACTGACTGAACTGCACCTGAACAGCAACAAACTGGTAGATTCAGGAGTTCATCAGCTGTGTGAGGGTCTGTGTACCCCAAACTGTAAATTAAAGACACTGTGGTGAGTAAACACGGTGAGGTGTGTGGGGTTATGAAGTCACAGCTGACCACCTGATGGACGGACTGATCACAGGACACCACATGGACTGACTGAAGGAAGGAGAAGGACAGGCAGTGGGATGAGAAGGACAAAGAGCAGTAGACAAGTGGAGCTGAGTTGAGAGACAGGGAGGACAACAAAGATAATGAGAGATGACAGAAGGAGAACAACAAAGAGGAGTAGTGTTAGATGAACTGAGAAAAGGAACAGCACAAAAGGTGGACAGACAGAGGGACAAGGACACAGGGAGGAGAGGTGAAAGGATCAGGACAGCAGGCAGAGTGGACAGGAGGAGAGGGTGGACAGGGTTATGGGGGTCACTTGGAAGTAACAAGAGAGAGAAGAGCCAATGTCCATGGACAGGGTGTTGATGAGACAACAAGAAGAAACAAAAGGACAGAAAATGAGAGAAGACAGGAGAGTGAGGAGGAGTGGGAAAGAAAATAATAAAGAGAGACTGAACATTAATTAAGAGAGCAGGACACAGGAAATGACCACAGAGGGGTCAACACCATGTCACCTGGACAGACCACCTACTGTTGTGATTGCTCTAACAGCACAATATGACAAAGGGGTGAGGCCTCTAAAATAGCCCACCAAACAAATGTCAGCCCAGGCAGGCCCACCCCAGGCAAACAGGAGGCTTCAGGCCTGACTAGGCCTCAGAAAGGAGCTCAGGCTTTTAAATTCAAAATAAAATCAAAAAGAGTCTCAGAGGCGTGACGTGAGTCTGACCAGAGGGAGAACCGTGAAAACTCCAGCTGGAGCAGAGACAAGTCCACAAGTGGTCTTCACAAAAGACGAGGTTTATTAACTAAAGAGCCAAAGGGGCTGCCAAAGGCAATCCAAAGCTAACAACATTCAAAAAGCACAAACTGTAAGAGAATCTGAACTCAAGAGCTAAAGGTTCAAAGACAATAATCAGAATAAAAAACAAAAGAGCAAAATACTCACAAAGACCACCAATCACCAGAGCGCAGTCAACTGAGCCGCAGCCTTTAGAGAGTTGGGGGGCAGGTGGTCCTGCATCTTGGGATCAAATCACAAAATACAAAGAACATGAGAAAACTGCAAGACACACACACAGAGATACTAAATAATGAAATAGAATAAAAACAACAGAAAATACAGAATTAAACAAATAATAAATGAACAGAACAATGTTATAAAAACAATGGAAAACAATGAAGGAGAATTAAAAAATAAAACTGTCAGCAGGATCCATGGAGTAACTCCAGCCTGACTAGAAGACCTTCACTGAGATGAGATGAAACCAAAAGTTCTTCAGAGGATGGTGACCTGACTGGACAGTGAACTGAGTGACTGGCAGGGTGACACACATGTCATGTGACTTAGGGACACTTCTGGGAAGTTGACCTGAGTGGGTGTGTCACTGTGATAGCACAGTGTGTGAGGTGGTGGGGTCCTCTTATGTTTGTAACTCACACATTTGTTTCCTTCACAGGCTGGGTGGTAATGAGATCAGTAAGAGTGAGAAGAAGAACCTGAGGTCACTACAGGAGGAGATGAACAGGAATGGACGGCAGGTGGATATCCACACAGAAGAAGACTGAACATGCTGATCAGCTGACCCCAGTGATGGTGCCCCCTGTCCACTCTCTCTGAATTCTCCTCTTTATTCTTCCCCTCAGCTCTCGTACACATTGAAAGGACTGCTGGAGACCCAGCAAGCGAGCCGGAGTCGGGAGGAGTGTGACAGAGCTTGCTGGGAGGTGTGGAGGAGAGATTTGTGTTTATAATTATTGATTTATTGTAATTGATGCTTCTTGCCTGTTTATTGGTTGCTGTAGTGAGTGAAGGGCTTTAATTAAAAGAAAATATTAAACAACTTCCTGGTGTTTTATCCAGTCCCGCCTGTCTGATGGGAAAAGGTGGGCAACAGTGCCACCTCGCGTCCACTCATTGACAATATCTACTTTTTTCTTAAATCATGAATCAGTTTTAACGGCACAAATTAATGTATTTGTTGTTGTAGGAAATGTTCTTTTTTTCATTCAGAAGAAGTTACAGCTTTGCATAAGCTGTGCAAATAAGTAGCTAACGTCGCTCTCGTTATTTTCATGACATAAACTGAATGACCTGACCAGCCCAGTGGAGTTTACACTAACAGAGCAATAAAAGGAGTAACAATTCATTAGGTTAGGAGGACTCCACACAGTGCTGCATTGGGCCACAATACGATCTCCCCTTACACTTTTTCACAATTTTAATGTTTCTTTGTGACATAGTAGAAGAAACCGTGGAAAATAAATCAATTTTAAACCCTGATTTAAAATTGAATCATATTTTCATAATCACTGCAAAACATCATTTTTATCTGCTTAATTTGGAGAGAAAAATAAAGCTAACTATTCCTTCTGATCCTCTTTAATGTTTTTAGATGCTGTTCTGCTTTATTCGGAAGATCAAGAAAATCGCGAACAAAACAAAGCCACTTTCTAGTGTAGGAATTCATTATTAAGGTGCCCTCTCTGAAGTACTCCACTTTCCGTTGTATTTCTTTTACTTTTATTTTCCTTTTTTATACTTGTTATGCGTTTGACATTTTTTTAATTGTTTACAGGGCTATGTAGTAAAAGTAATTATGCAACTTATAGAAATCTAAATGAATTATGGCATTGGGGCGGGGGTTAAGTAATTGCAGTATTAAAGACGAACATCTTTGTACCTTTCGCTGTTAAATGTGTAATAAGGTTTATTTTTCTAAGATGGATGGAATCCTTTTTGGGAAGAAAAATTTAAAAAAAAACTGGATGGAGGCAGATTTCTGTCCCAAATACAATCTTTATTCTCTGCAGCTTCTAGCACACGGTCAGGCCAAAACAACAACAACAAAAAAAAAACAATACCCATCTTACTTCCTCTCAAATAACCTCCCAGGTCTTTAATGCATAACTTTATAAACACTACTTCCAAACACATTACAACTTAATAGAGAAATGAACATTGGAAATCAAAATGTAGGTATATTCCTATTCCCATTCTAATATAATAAACATTTACTTCTCTAATTTAGTGCTTAACTGACAACATAACTTTATAAATGTATTGACTTACCTGACCGCGCAGTGCCGAGGTTTATTATTTAAAGCTGGTCGCTCCATTCCCGTCTGGCGCTTTAAACAGGAAGTTTAATGGTGTAACGAGGGTCCGGACCTCGGTGGGACTTACTGCTCAGGCGGCCACGGTCTTTCTTATAGTCGTAAAATAACCCGTGAGCAGTGGGTCGAGGTGGTGGTTGGTTGGGGGGAGGTTAGTGTTTAGCAGACACAGCATTTAAAGATCACTTCCATCTGTCACGCCTCCTGGATGCTGAAGCCCGTCTGAGGGCCTCGGATTGGACCTTTGGATTTAGATCGTCCAGCAGAGAGTCGGGGAAACAGTGTGACATACGGGTTACCTCTGACCCCAGGTGAGGCGACGCGCATGAAGGGACAAGGCGACAAACAGTTGGGAGCGCGTCAATGGCGCCGCTGAAGATCTGACAGACTGAAGATACCAACGGCCCTCTTTAGGGCCACTCAGCAGCAAACGGCGTTAAGAGGCCGACTCCATCTCTGTCTTTGCACCTCCGGGTCGTTACAATAACATGGCGCTTATCAGTGGAGATTTACAGTACAGCGCAGTTTACGGGAGTACAAGACAGAAAAGTGAAAGTGAAAAGGAGCTTTAAAACGAGAGACAGAATGGCAGATCTAGTAGCCTCTCAGCTTAAAATCAGCGAGTTTATGTGCTGGACTGGCGGGGTGTTGAAGACACCAGAGAGACTGAGCTGCGTGGCGCCTCCGCCCAAACCAAAGCAGTTAAGTTTGAGGCGGGCTGGGATTTGGCGCTTACGAGGAAACCACCGGAATGAAGAAGCAAAGGAGCGCGTGCGAATGTGTGGAGTGGAAAGAGGAAAGGAGGGGAGGACCGAGGAAGTGGAGACGCGGGCGGCGATAGGGAAACATGGAAACTACAAAGTGAGAGGAGGAGGAATATGAGCCGCATTTACTCTTTATGTTTGTATGCTTATATTTATATTACTTTTCCTCTCGTGGGAGTTGAAATTATCTCCAAGAAAGTCTCGTCCCAGGATTTCCTTTTATAATAGAGAGATATATAATTGACAGCTAAAAATGAGTTTTGTGAAAAATGTTACATGATGTGAAATAATGGTTTTAATTTTTAAATTCAGCTCCCAAAATCAAGAATTACATGAACAAGCGCAGCTGCGGTTATTTATTAACTGAGCTTACCAGCTCGACTTCTGAATGACAGGACAACAAAGTGCAATTAAACAGGCAGGCTGTTGTCAAGTTGATCCCGCAGGTCGTAAAAAAAGAAAAGAAAGGACGAGTTACAACACATCATTTAAACGTGTTACCTCCTTATTCGTATTGTAGCGACCCGTGGTCGAGTCTTGAAGATTTTCAAGCCGATTTCGTGCACCTCTTCCAAGCTGTCGGCTAGCGGATTGCCAGCATTAGGCACGCAGCTGTACCCAGCTCTTTAAGTACGAGCGCTCGTGTCCCATACACCGCACGACACTGAGCGCCCGGCAGCACGCAGCTGTACCCAGCTTCTCAAGTAACGAGCACTCGTGTCCCATACACCGCACGACTCCGAGTGTCTCGGCATTAATTGCTTAGATGAAATCTTAGCAATGAATAACAGCTCTGTCCTGTTGTATCTCTTTATTCACAGATAGCCAGAAAGCAAAGCTCAAATTCATCCGCTTAACCACTGTCAAGGTCAACAACGAAACGACATTTCTTAACGGCGGTATCTATTTACATTTTTACAACCACGGACGCCGATATCCCAACCCACCCCACCGGGCTGCGCACAAACACATATAACATTTACAACAGGAAAGACAATTACAAACTTAGTTAATCTTTACACACAATAACTTTCACATAAATTTCCCATAAATTCCCCACAACTATTTTACATAATTTACCCACAAGGCGTCACTCCGCCAGCTGACTGCCGGGTTGCTACACAGCCCCCAAGAGGGTTAGTGTCCCCACAACCCTAATTTTCACAAACAAAGTCTGATAAATGTCCTGGCCGGGCGGCGGACACGTTTGGGCCTGCCTGACTCTTCATCACCCGTGCCAGGCTCAGTCCTGAGACTGTCAAGTTCTGTCTCGGCACCGAGGGTGGATGTTGGAGAGTTGCTTTGGTTCTCAAGTCTTTCTGGTGCTGGGGCCAATGGGTGGTATGGTGCCAAACGGTCTTTATGCAGCACCACCCGTCTGCCCCGTCCAGGCATTCGACTCGAAAACCACGTCGAAATTGCATCCAAAATTTCTCCAGGTCCCTGCCAATGCTGCGTCAGTTTTGGGGACAACCCCCGTTTCCTCTGGGGGCAAAACACCCACACTTTGTCCCCTTGCTTCAGGGTTGGACCATGCGCCCAAGTGTCATATGCCCGCTTCTGGCAGGCTCCAGCTCCCTCTAGGGCCTCTCTGGCCAGTTGGTGTACAGTGTCCAGTCGCTCTTTCAATCGTCGGAGATTGAAGGCTCAGGGGGTGAGCCAAACACCAAGTCCACCGGCGTGCGCATCTCCCTTCCGAACATCAGCCCGCCGGTGTGCACTGACTCGATTCCTGAACAGCCGTCCTATACGCCCACAAGACCAGAGGCAAATGTTGATCCCAGTCTCTCTGGTGTTGACTAGTGAGGATCGCAAGTTGGGCGCCAAGGTGCGGTTAAACCGTTCTACCAGTCCATCGCTTGCGGGTGAAGGGGTGGTCCGGTCTTCTTCACCCCATCCGCTGACACACCTCTTTAAACAACCGCTCTCAAAGTTCCGCCCTGGTCGCTGTGCAGTTCATTCGCACCTCAATCGAGTGAACATTTCGTCCAGCAGTTTTTGAGCGGCTGTGGAGGCACTTTGATCTGGAATGGCGTATGCCTCCGGCCATTTGGTAAAATAGTCCATCGCCACTAAAACAAAACGATTTCCGGCCTCTGTGGTAGGGAAAGGACCCAGCACATCTACCCCAATCCTCTCCATGGGAGCCCCGACGAGATACTGTTGTAGTGGCGCGTGAGAGCGTTGTCCAGGTCCTTTCTGCGCCGTGCAAACGCCACAGCAGTGGACGTGCATCTCCGCATCTTGTCGACATCCGGGCCAATAGAATCGCTGCCGCAGCCGACGCACTGTCTTTGTATTTCCAAAGTGCCCAGATCCAGCTGCTCCATGAACCCAACGGAGGACCGTTGCAGCGTAAAGCCATGGGAACCAGAAGTTGCAAATGGTCAGTACCCCCTCTTGGTGCCTGCCATCTTCGGTAGATCACACCATCGTGCAACTCCAGGCTGCCCCACTGCGAATGTAACAACTTGAGTTCCGGCCTTGGGAAGATACGGTTTGCCAATCGGGCATTCCTGGGTCTCCAGCCAGCCCCTTACCTCCTTCAGCACTTGGTCGCCTGCTTGTAGTTGCCTTAACTGGTCGATGGTGAATGGTTCCTCTGCTCCATCCGTTTCTTGTAGTCCGGCTGCTGATGATGATGGTCCCATACCCCTTTCCTCTTGCCGGCTGCAATATCGGCAGTCATCGAGGATGCATGGCCGCCTGGAGAGGGCATCAGCATTTGCATGCTGCCGTCCTGGTCGATGTTGCACCTCGAAATCATACTCCTGAAGTATTTCTATCCACCTTGCCACCTGGCCCTCAGGTTGCCGGAAGTTTAACAGCCATGTAAGGCTAGCATGGTCAGTTCGAATCGTGAACTTAGTGCCTAAAAGGTAAGGCTTGAAGTGTCGCACTGCCAAGATCACTGCCAATAGTTCCCGCCGGGTAACACAGTAGTTTTTCTCCGGCCGACTGAGGCTGCAACTATAGTAGGCCACCACTCTTTCTCCGGTCTCCCCCTTTTGGGAGAGTACTGCGCCAACCCCCACATTACTGGCGTCCGTGTCCAAAATAAAGGGTTGGTTGGGGTCAGGGTATGCCAGGACAGGTGCACTGGTAAGAGCAGCTTTGAGTTGTTGGAAGGCATCGGCGCAGTCCTCCGCCCACTCGAACTGTTGGCCCTTACTCGTTAGCTGGTGCAAGGGGTTAGCAATAGTTGCAAAGTTTTTCACGAATCTTCGGTAGTATGAAGCTAAGCCCAGAAAGCTCCGCAGCTCGGTGACGTTGGCTGGTGGGGCCAGTTGCTCACGGCAGTCACCTTTGTTGGGTCGGTAGCCACTCCACTCGCTAACCACATGTCCCAGAAACTGAGTCTGTTGGGAGAGGAGGTTACATTTTGCGGGTTCAACCGCAACCCGGGCGCTACGAATGGCCGTCAAGACTTCCCGTAAGTTGTGGATAGCCTGATCAAAGTCTCTGGCATGGATTAACAAATCGTCCAGATAGACCACACACCGGTTCGGGAATGTCTTTCAGCACCCTCTCCATCAGTCTTTCAAAAGTGGCCGGTGCGTTACACAGCCCAAACGGCATCACTTTGAATTGCCACAACCCTTGCCCTATGGTGAATGCGGTTTTGTGTCGGTCCTCTGGTGCTAGTTCCACTTGCCAATACCCACTGCGCAAGTCCAAGGTGCTGAACCAGCAGGATCCAGTCACATAATCCAGTGCATCATCGATGCGTGGCAGTGGGTACGAGTCTTTGAGTGACTTCGTTTAACCTTCGAAAGTCCACACAGGGGCGCCAACCCCCGCTTTCTTCCGACCATGACCATTGGTGCAGCCCAGGGGCTGTCCGAAGGCTCAATGACGTCGTTGGCTGCCATCTCACAAATCATTTCCTCGGCAGCTTGACGCTTCGCAAGAGGCAATCGGTGGGGGCGCAAACGAATGGGAGTGGCATTGCCAGTGTCTATGTGATGTTTCACTAAATTCGTCCTAGTACAGTCCTCCTCTCGAGCCGCAAAACGCCCACATAGTCTCTCAAAAGTTGCTGAAGTTGCTCCTGCTGTGTCGCTGCTCAGATGTTCCCCACTTCGATGGCCCAATTCCTCTACAGCGGACGGTCTCAGCTGATGGGTGGTCGCGTGAGGAAGACCGTTGGGAAGCACTGGTCTGAGCTGCAACATTCTCCTGAGGATCCCCTTGAGCCTCTGCATCTCCTGAGCAACGATCGGGAGCCGGTGAGCCGCGGATTCAGGCACATCCAAGCCAGCAGCCCTTCCAGGACGGTTCCGCCCGCTTGGAGCGGCACAGTCTCATTACTTAAGCAAAGGACGGCCCTAGAGACATCAACACATGCTCCCCAGCGGGCCAACAAGTCCAACCCGATAATGCACTGGATCTTTTATATCTGCAAGCCAGAATTCGTGGTTGGTCTGGCTCGTCCCTACCATCACAGATAACAGTTTCTTTCCGGCATTACTGTCCGTTCACCCGTAACCGTGCGTAGTTCGCTATGTGTGGGGGTCCAGCCCTCGGGAAGAAGACTAGCTGTTTCGGGCAACACTCCTTTTCTCAGCAAACAAATAGTGGACCCCGTGTCCACTAAGGCACTGCATGGCCATCCATCAATAGTGCAGTCCAGGTATAGTCCAGTGGAAAATCCACAGCCCAACTTTGAAGCAGTCTTTGTTGAGGGGTGCTGGAAAACGGAGCGAGGGCCCCCTCACGGCCTCACCCCGATATCGTTTCCCTGCGGTGATGCTGTACGAGGTAACGGACTTGGGGCGGGGCAATCCCTGGCAAAGTGTCCTGGCTCTCCACATCGAAAACAGCAGTCCACTCGTTGTCTCTGTCGGGGGGTGGATGTTGATTGGGCGGCTGACCTCCACTACCTCAGACAGGTCCCCTTCCACCCTTCGTTCAACGGCTCTGGTTAATCGACTCGGTCGTGGTGTTCGTTTTGCCGGTGACTCCGCCTGTAGTATGTCTTCGACCCGCTCAGCCTCTCTCATTGCCTCGCTCAAATCTCGGGGTGATGATAGACAGACATGCTGGCGAAGACGTTCTGGTGTGAGGCCCGAGGAAAGCATGAAGTCCGAAGTTCTTCCCTCACTGTTGTCGAGAAGGTAGGATAACCTTTTCGTGTCAATACCCTGACGTCAGCGGCAAAGGCTCCTATACTCTCACCCTCATGCCGACGTCGGCTAGTCAGCTTGTCTCTGTTGCATTCTGCTGAAGTTCTTTGTCCAAAGCGACTGGTGAGAGCAGCTGTGAGAGCCTGAAGATCACGACACTCTTCTGATGTCAGATCAATGAGTACCTGTAGTGCGGGACCCTCCAAGGCAAAGGCCAAGTGTGTCGCAGCTTCTTCGCGGTTCCACTCATTGTGTATCACGGCCAGGTCCACTTGTGCAAGGTAGGGCTGTAAGGGCGTCAATCCGTTGTATCGCGGCAGCTTAGCAGGTGGCCGAGAGAAGAGGACCGGCCGACTGGTAACCTGGGGTATCGCGGTGGCTGCCGACGACCCACTCTGGCCGTGCTTGGACGATCGCAACACTGTCCGGGGAACACTGGCACCATCAGGTCGGTCTGCCTCTTTTCTCCGCACAGCTCCGCTGATCAGGCATTTTAACGTAACGCTGTTCTCTAAGATGGCACGCTCTACTTCTTCAAGACTCTGTTCCATGACGGCGTCTTCTAAACAGCCTGGTATCCCACTTCTGACACCAATGTAGCGACCCGTGGTCGAGTCTTGAAGATTTTCAAGCCTATTTCGCCGTGCACCTGGAAACATGGAAACTACAAAGTGAGAGGAGGAGGAATATGAGCCGCATTTACTCTTTATGTTTGTATGCTTATATTTATATTACTTTTCCTCTCGTGGAGTTGAAATTATCTCCAAGAAAGTCTCGTCCCAGGATTTCCTTTTATAATAGAGAGATATATAATTGACAGCTAAAAATGAGTTTTGTGAAAAATGTTACATGATGTGAAATAATGGTTTTAATTTTTAATTCAGCTCCCAAAATCAAGAATTACATGAACAAGCGCAGCTGCGGTTATTTATTAACTGAGCTTACCAGCTCGACTTCTGAATGACAGGACAACAAAGTGCAATTAAACAGGCAGGCTGTTGTCAAGTTGATCCCGCAGGTCGTAAAAAAAGAAAAGAAAGGACGAGTTACAACACATCATTTAAACGTGTTACCTCCTTATTCGTATTGTAGCGACCCGTGGTCGAGTCTTGAAGATTTTCAAGCCTATTTCGCCGTGCACCTCTTCCAAGCTGTCGGCTAGCGGATTGCCAGCATTAGGCACGCAGCTGTACCCATCTCTTTAAGTACGAGCGCTCGTGTCCCATACACCGCACGACTACGAGCGTCTCGGCAGCACGCAGCTGTACCCAGCTTCTCAAGTAACGAGCACTCATGTCCCATACACCGCACGACTCTGAGTGTCTCGGCATTAATTGCTTAGATGAAATCTTAGCAATGAATAACAGCTCTGTCCTGTTGTATCTCTTTATTCACAGATAGCCAGAAAGCAAAGCTCAAATTCATCCGCTTAACCACTGTCAAGGTCAACAACGAAACGACATTTCTTGGCGGGTATCTATTTACATTTTACAACCCGGACGGCGATATCCCAACCCACCCCACGGCTGCACAAACACATATAACATTTACAACAGGAAAGACAATGACGAACTTAGTTAATCTTTACACACAATAACTTTCACATAAATTTCCCATAAATTCCCACAACTATTTTACATAATTTACCCATTAAGCGTCACTCCAGCGCTGGACTGGGTTGCTACAGTATGTTCAGAACAACAGGATTAAAAGTTAACAATCTTGGGATGAGACTTTCTTGGAGATGATTTCAGCTCCCACAAGAGATAATAATCACCTCTCCTTCGTTTGAATGCTATTGTCAGACACAGTTCCTGCGCTCTCAACTCCAAGCCGGGTCGGAAATAAAAGTCAAAGAGTTGAAGACAAAGTGGAACGTCATAAAGAGGTTCAAAAACGTTGGCACGATACACATGCAGATCAAGTTAGAGATAAGCAAAGTACCAAAATTCGAAAGTCTCAAAAAAGTGATAGGAAAGATCGCATTAGCACTAACAAAAGGAAATTAATACTTGGTGAAATAACAGAACAGTGAAAAGAGATCGAATATATGGATATAGCAGAAGTATGTAGATATTGTTTGGCTCTAAACTTGAAGTCAGAGGCTTGTACATCGTCTAATTCGAGTTGCCATCAGGAAAAGTAGTGTTTCCTCCCAATGAAGAGGCATATCCATAAGAATTAAAAGATTTCTTGTTTGGTGAAAGTGAAATCAACATATGCAAGCAGCATATATATGCAAAGTGGCTGGCATGTAGCACAGACCAGGGGGTTGACAAGCAAAGCAAGCAGGTGGCATATATATATATATATATATATATATATATATATATATATATATATATATATATATATATACTATAATTATACTTATACTACTAATCTCATCCATCTCACACCCAACTATGGGACAAATGCACTAACAACATCATCACACCTCCAATTTCCAGCTTTATAATCATCACTCTGTCTTACATTCTTTTCACCTCCAAGACACTCTTGACATGCTGTTCCTTCAGAATAACTCCTACCCCATTTCTCCTCTCATCTACACCATGATAGGACAATTTGAATCCACATCTGATTAACCTGGCTTTACTCCCCTTCCATTTAGCCTCTCATGCACAGTATATCAACCTTCCTTCTCTCCATTCTATCTGCTAACTCTCTCCCCTTACCAGTCATAATGCCAACATTCAAAGTTCCTACCCTTGGTTACACTCTCTTTACCTTCCTCCCTTCTTCTCTTTCGGCAAGAATGTATCCAAATTCTCCCCAGCATCTTGTTGGCTAACAGTAGTGGTGGCAGCTATTGTTAGCCTGGGTCTCAACTGAGTGGGTATGGAGATCTGTATTGTTGCCCATATATTTATTTTGCAAAATTCTACTCTGATGTCCTTCTTGACTATCCCTCCCCATTTAATCTGGCCTGGGACAGACACAAAGAAACACACTGATTTGTGGAGAGTCAGTCTGAAGGAGATGGGAGACTGCAAAGTGGTGGCAGGGCGAAATGTAGTTAGGCAGATGGTGGTCTGTAGGATGATGCTGAAGATCAAGAACAGGAGGAGAGTGAGGGCAGAGCAAAGGATGTTAAGATGTTAAGATTTGAGATGTTAAGATTTGCATTGGTGTGATGAGGATAGACAGGATGTGCATTAGAGGGTCAGCTCAGGTTGGACGGTTTGGAGACAAAGCTGGGGAGGTGAGATTGCATTGATTTGGACATGTGGAGTGGAGAGATGCTGAGTATATTGGGAGAAGGATGCTAAGGATAGAGCTGCAAGGGAAGATGAAAAGAGGAAGGCCTAAGAGAAGGTTTATGGATGTGGTGAGAGAAGACATGCAGGTGATGGGTGTGACAGAACAAGATGGAGAGGACAGAAAGATATGGGAAAAAGAAGACCCGTTGTGGCAACCCATAACAGGAGTAGATGAAAGAAAAAGAAGAAGGAGAGTAAAGCTCCAGAGCCTTCTTTATTTTCTCTCTCTCTTTTTTTTTTTTTTCCCAACTGGCAGGTAAATGTGTGGTCCAACACTGCCACCAAGTGGACTGGACGCTACAACAAGAAGCAGGAATCTGGAGTTCTTTTGTCTTTGGGCTTAATTAGCATTGGACCTCCAAAACTTACCTCTGACATTCTGATAATGATGTATGAAACATTTTATGTGTGAGTTGAAAAACTGCTAAAAGTCAACCTACTCTGAAAGTAATGATGTAAACATTTGAGTCTAATTACATCAGCTGTATTTCCCACAAGACAGGGTTCCTGCCCAGCTCATGTTTAAAGTGTTTCTTTTAGTCTTCTTTGTGTTCTTATCATTATTGTTCTTTGTTTCCCACGTGTATTTTGTGGACTTGGATGAGGCATACAGCAGTGTTTCTCAAGGTGTCCTGTGGGGGTTGATTTAGGAGTATGGGGTACCGGGCCTGCTGATTTGGGGGTATTCAGTTCCTGTACAATCAAAGCAAGAGCTTGGTTCACATTACTGGCAGTAAGTCAGACACATTCCTGTCTCCACCAGCCCTGTCCTCACTGATCCTGTTCATAATTTTTATAGACAGAATTTCTAGGTGCAGCCAAGAGGTAAGTGGGGTCCATTTCAGTGACCACAGGATCACGTCTCTACTTTTTGCAGATGATGTGGTCCTTCTAGCTTCACTGAGCAGTGACCTTAGATGCACATTGGTGTGGTTTACAGTCAAGTGTGATGTGATTAGGATGAGGATCAGCACCTCCGAGTTTGAGGTTATGGTTCTCAGCTAGTAGAGGGTGGGGTGTCCTCTCCAGGTTAAGAAGGAGGCGCTAAATCAAACAAAGGAATGTCTAACTGTAAAGTGCCATCCTTTGTATTTGCCACAGGAGTTTACCAGTATTTTTACTCTGACCATTTACATCTATTGGGCAGTTAATTCTAAAGGAGTGCTGAGTGTATTTTACAGAACTGTTTCTCTCTCTTTCTCTTTCTCTTCACAATGACCACCTCTCTTCACAAGCTTCATCTCCTTCCTCTCAACTCCGGCTCATTTTCTTGAGGGAAGCGGGCCCTTTTATAATGACCCGGATGGGCTCCAGGTGTTCCATCTGACGTCACTTCCTGGTGTAGCGGAAATGTCAAGAGAGTACCTGGAAGTACCTGGAGTTTCTTCCAGCAGAGTCAAGAGAGTACCTGGAAGTACCTGGAGTTTCTTCCAGCAGCACTTCCTGGTGTGGCGGAAGTGCTGCCATCCAAGGTTTCAACGATGTCCAGGCCCCTGGCGGTGACTCTCTTTTTGCAGAGGGTTGAACTTCACAGCTCCATGACCCCCATGCATTCCAGGAAGGGTGCCCACCTGCGCTCCAGGGAAAATACTGTCCCATTTCCAGTCACTTGCTTCTTCCAGTGTCCTGGCGGGGCAATGTCCCTGGGCGTCTATGACACCATACATTCTGATGGATTTCTTATTGTGGATGGAGATTTTAATCACATTAAACTGAAGACCCTTCTCCTCAACTTTTATCAACATGTAAACTTTCCAAACAGGGGAGAGAATAAACTGGACATTACCTTTACAAACTCTCACAATGCCCACATCTTGGTTTTTCCAGAAAACAGCACAAAAAGTCCAAACCAACTCTCAAACAGATCAGGGTTTGACCAGAGGGAGCTGCTACAGCCCAGCAGATCTGTATTGATGACTTGGACTGGGCCACGTTTAAGGCTGCTGTCATCTATGGCCAAAAGATCAACTCAGAAGAATGTGCTTCATCAGTCACTGGCTACATTAGCAAATGTAAACATAACACGACTGTGTCAAACACCACCAGAACTTGTGCAAATCATAAACTGTGGGCAACATTGGGAAAAAGTGAACTGCTAAAAGCCCATTATGCTGCCTTTAGATCAGGTTGATAACGGTAGCCCTTAGGACAGGAAGGGCAAACCTATCATGTGGCATCAAAGCCGCTAAATGGGAGAATTGGTAAGAAAGTCCATGATCACTTTCAGGCAAGAGAGACACGACACATGTACAGAATCCAAGGCAACACAAACCATAAGACCACACCACCTTTCTGCAGAGGTAATGCCTCCCTTCCAGATGTTCTAGCTAATTTCTAGGTGCAGATTGATGCCAAGAATGACATACCTGAGAGGAAGTCCATCTCTCCTCATGAAGAACAGTTACTCCAGTACTGGAGTAAAAATAACTTTGTTCAATGTAAACCCATGAAAGCTGCTGGACCAGACAACATACCTGGCCAAGTTCTCAGGAAATGGGCAACCCAGGTGACGGATACCTTTACAGATATCTTCAACATTTCTCTGAAGCAGGCAGCTATCCCTAAGTGCTTCAAAACTACCACCGTCATATTCATTACAAAGATGGCTTTTGTCTGAGCCTCAATAACTGTTGCCCTATAGCACTCACCTGTCATCATTATGTGAATCAGAGGCTAGTCTTGGGCCACTTGAAATCCAGACTTCCCATATCAAACTGCACTTTCCCATTTGCCTATCGCTTATATTGTTCCACTGAAAATTTCATATCATCTACTCAACATCTAGACCTGACCCATTTGGACACAAGAGTTTGTTTGCAGATGACACAATGCGAGTAGGTCTCATCAGCACCGGGGATGATTGGTGGACTAGTGCAAGTATAGAGATCTGTCTTGTAATGTGAACAAGACAAAAGAGATGAGTGTTCGATTCAGGAAGACCCATGCAGTCCACACCCCATTGCATATTGAGGGCTCAATGGCAGAATTGGTCAAGAGCACCAAATTAGTTGCCTTCCCAACCTTACTCGGTCAAACAACACCATCTCCATAGCCAAAGAGGCACAGAAGGATGTTCACTTCCTTTGTTGGCTGAAGAAAGCAAGACTACCTTCCCCCATTCTCACCACATTCTACAGTGGGTACCATTGAGAGTATTCTGATTAGCTCCATCATTGTCCGGTTTTGTAACTGCAGTGTCACTTACCGTGATGCCCTACAATAGACAGTGTACACAGCAGAAAATATCATTGGGACCTCTCCACCCTCCATTAAGGATGACTTTAAAAGCATTGCATTCACAAAGCCAATAGCATTTGTAAGAGATGGCTAGGAACCCAGCCCCACCAGGATGCCTGGAGGGAGGAGGAACCAGGAGAGTGGTGCTTCTTTTCCCCTGGGCACTCGACCGGTCCTTGATCCCTTGGGGATAACATTTCCGGGACACCAAGAAGTGCTGACAAATCACGGATGGTATATGCCCTGAGTGCTTCTGGGTGCAAGGGCAGCACTTCCTCTACACTGGGGAGTGCTGCCGGAAGTTGGTCATCAGGCACCTGGAGCACATTCGGGACTGAATAAAGTGGCGCGCCCCTTCATTCAATGACTGGAGTCGGGTGGAAGTGGACGAGAGTCTTGCTGGAGAGGAGTGGAGGTGGCCTGAAGAAGGCAGGCACTGGAGAGAGGCCTGGACTTTGGGGAAATGGTGCTGGAGGCACTGGGTTGTGCACCTGAACTGTAAATATTAATGTAAATAAATATGTGTGTGTTGGGTGACCAAACGTTGTCCGTCTGTCTGTGTCTGGGGCTCATTCCACACATTGTCCAACTTCCATCTGCCAGAAGGTACTGCAGCATCGAAAACTAGTTCTGCCAGGTTCTGCAGCAGCTTCTACCCTTCTTTCTTTCTTTCTTTCTTTCTTATGCACAGTAAACTAGGTAACAGGTAACAGCTGTATGGCTGGTTTTAACATTTTTCCCTACCCCCAATTAAGAAAAGAATCTTCAAGAGCCCATTAGTCACTCATATTAGGCCAGAAAATTTCAAAAGTTGTGCAAAGTGCCTTTATGAGCTTCAACAGCTTTGACATGATATTTGAACTGATTTGAAGTTAGTCTGGGCATACCAAGTTAGGCAAAAATTGTGTATGCCTTCCCAAAGATACACAAAACTATTGTCCTCTTCATCTTCCCCCACTTCTGTTTGTGGTCCATGTTCCTGATCAATATTCTCCAAACAACTTGGTCCTGCACATCCTCTCCAGTCAGGCCCTTTTTCCTTTTATATGACCCATCCACCTTCACTTTTTTGCCTCCCTTTCTTTATTATCTTCCCCTGTACTTCAGTTCCCATCATTCCTTTTCCCACATATTCATTGTCTCTCCTTATCATATGTCCATGCCAATTCAACCTTCTTTCCTGTACTTTCTTAGATATTTCTCATATTTTTGTTGTCCATCTGGTCATCTCATTTCTTATTCTGTCCTTTTTTGTAACATCTCATCTCAACTTTCTCATTCCCAACACATATCTTCTTCTCAACAGCTCCCTTTACTGCCCACGTCTCAGCTTCACACATTATAGACGTCTAACATGGTCTTAAAAGCCTTACCTGTAACCTTCACCTTAATTTTTCAATTACAATTTACTCCTGACAAATTCTTCCAATTGTTCCATCCACTGGGCGTGTTATCTCTGCATGCAGTTATCCATCTTGGGCTAAAATTGATCTTAGATATTTAAACTTATTCACTTCTTTCAATAGCTCTCTCCTTGCAGGCTAACTCCCGAAACCTGATCACCATTAAACCTAAAATATTGGGTCTTTTATCCTATTTATCTTCAATCCTCTCTCCTCCAAAGCCCTTCTCCACTCTTCGAACTTTCTCTTTCTGGTGCCACACAACACAATGTTTTCATCCGAAGTCTGCACCATAGAAATTGATCTTTAATCGCAGGCATTGACACATCGATAACTAGATCAAAGAGGTGAGGACTTAACATAGATACATGGTACAGACCTACTCTTACTGGGATCTGCTTCTAATGAGAGTTCTCCATACCTCAAACATATTCCTGGACAATCTTTGTATACTTCTACACTACTCCTTTCTTCCTCATGCACCTTCAGACTTCTTCACATGAAAACCTATACCAAGCCTTCTCCAAATCAATAAATGCCACAGGCAAACCTTTCTTTTTTTTTTTCAGTCTCAATGCAAGGACTGTATCAACTATTCCTCTCCTTGGTGTAAAACCAAACAGCTCCTATGGTGGTCTCTTCCTTAAGTCTACTCAGTAGAACCCTTTCCTAAAATTTCATTATGTGTTAAATCAGCTTTATCCCTTTATAGTTTTCACAATCCTGAATATTTCATTTCTTCATATAACAATCATTACAATCACACAGTTCCTCCACTTCCCTGGCATTTTGTCCATATCTTCTGTATTAGATCCCACAAACCCACCTTTCCCTAAACTCTTTCTGACTTCCACAGGTATTTTAGAAGGTGCTGTTGCTTTCCCATTCTTAGACAAAACTATTACCAGGTAATGAAAAAGCCTTTCCAAAGAAGAGCCTCAGACAACACATTTGCATTTCACCCAACTGCAGAAGCACCATTTTATTGTCAAATTTTATTTTTTTGGTTCTCTTTAGCACTGTGAATACATTCAGATAGAGATCTGGTAAGGAAGGTTTAAAGGATTGCTGAGGTTGAATCTGATTGTTACTAAATCATACTTCTTTGTCTCCATCAATCCCAGCCTCCTCCTGAGTTTCATCATCCTGACCAGTAAAAATTCTATTGTGATACCAATAATTCCATTTCAACCTCCTTCTAGGTTTCATCATCATCATCAGTGAAAATCCTATTGCTACCAAAAACAGATCAATCTAGTAAAGCGTTTGCCAGTTTCAGAACAACAATACAACTTCTGTCTCTTGTGTTGATCTGAAGTGAAGCCATTTATGAAAGTCTTGTGTCACATTCAGAACAGTAATACGTTTCCTCTACTCTGTGAAGTGAACAGTATCTTTGAAGATGCCTTCTGACAAGCATTTTTTTCCACATTTACAACTGCAATATAGCATCTCTCAGGAGTTTATTTTTCCATAAAGTTCTCCTTGTGTACTTTCAAGCCAGAAGTGATCCTCACTTGCTAGTCAAGACATGTTGTATTACCATGAGGGTAATGACTCGTTTTGTAGTTCACAAGAAGTGCTAGTAATTGGTAAATCATCTACATGGTTATAAAGATTTTGTTTGATTAGCCCTGTTGATCTTGGCATCACTAGGAGTTTTAGTGTAAGCAGACCTGTCTAGTGGTCCAACAGGTGTGGTTGCTGAAGTAATGAGAGATACTCATGGAGTAGGTGGGGCATGGCTGACTGATCTCTGTAATGTTATCATAAAAGAAGGTAAGGTGCCAGAGGACTGGGAGTATAGTACTACTACTGTACAAGAAAAAGAGGGATCTTATGAGCTGAGCTTCATATAGAGCGATCAAGCTCTTAGAACATGGAATGAAGTTTGTCAAATGGGCTGCCAAGCAAAGAATTAGAGAAATGATAAAATGAAAAGCAGTTTGCTTTCATGTGAGGATCATCCATGCAATTTTTATTGTGAAACAAGTTTAGAAAAGTATGTAAAGAAGTGCAAACTGGCATCTTTCACTTTTGTAGATTTAAAAAACTTTTTGACCCTTTCCCAAGAAAAGTCAAAAGAGAGTGGGAGTGGAGGAATAGCTTATAAAAGTGTATGGGACAGCAAGGGCTTTAGCATGAAAGTGGATGTATGTCAAGGATCAGACCAAAGTATTTGAAGCTGCATATAGAGAATAAGAGAAGGACCACCAATGGAACTTCTTCATGCAGACGATTTGGTTATAATTGATGGCAGTGAGGATGAATTAACAAAAATTTCTTAAATGAAAAACAGATTGGGCTAAAGGAGATTATCCATTAACCTAGGAGATGAAAGTATGTGCAAAACAGGGAACTACAGAATAATCTGGAAGGTGGCTATTCAGTGCATGTGGTAGAGGTGTGGAGTTGACTTCTACCAAGTGCATGGAATGTGAGAAATGGGTGCAATAGTGCGACAAAGATCAGGATCTCCTTCCTGTGCAGAAGATGTGGCCTGAAATCACACAGACAGTCAGCAAGAAATCAGACTTAGTGACTGAAGGTGATACAAAATTAGAGTGGGTAGTTAAGTTTTGTTAACTTGGTGATATCATACCGCCTATAGTTTGGGCCAATTTAGCAGGTAGAATAGATTGATTTGCAGTTGGCAAAGTTTTGAGAAATACTACCATTACTAAAGTCCAAGGGAGACTTCATTAAAACAAAAAGAGTATGGTAAATGAGACACGGCATTAAAATTTGAAAACCTGAAGCTTGAGGTAACTAAGAGGTATATGATAAGATGGACATGTGATGGGTCCCTGAAAGACAGCATGAAAAATGTAAATCTACACAGCAAAGCAAATGTTGAAAATATAATCATCAACTAGTGAAGGCGCTACTTTAGGTGGTATGATCACTGATGTCAAAGGATAATGATGACCGGATGTAAGTAAAACTCTTGATCTATTGATGGATTGTAAGTAGTCTAGAAGTAGGTCAGATACATGGATTGATGAGGTAAGAAGTGATATGAAGAAAAATGAAACTTACTGGTGCTGACTTGCAAGAGAGCAGCTTGATGAAGAAGAGGGATTTGGAGTAAAATAGCCAGCCAGGGTTATCCCGAAACTAACTATAAAACTGAATTGACCTCAGGTGATTCATTGACAGCTCATAGTATTTGTTATTTTCAAAATGTGAACATAACTTGCTGCTTAGTTTTTATTTTCTTTTGATATTTTTGTTTCTCTCTAATACAGACTCTTTGTGTTTCTCAGAATGGCTCGTTTTCATTCAGTACAGTCAGAATGTAGCTTCTTTGTGTACAGAATTAAGTGTGATATTGAAGATGGCTCAGTGATGAGAACTGTCTGCTGCATTCTGAACAGCAATAGGGCTTTCTCCGTGTGAAGTTTCTTGAAGCTCATGTAGATTGCTCATCATAAAAATCATTTCCCACATTCAGAACAGCAATATGGCTTCTCTCTGTGAATTCTCATATGGGTGGTAAGACTGCCCTGTAATAGAACTGTATGCCACATTCATAACAGCTAAACAGCTTCTCTGCTGTATGAATCTTTATGTGGGTCTGAAGATTGTCACTTGAACATTTGTGAACATCTAGAACAGCAATTTGGCTTTTTCCTGTGTGATTTCTCATATGAAAGTTAAGAACGCTCTTGTCGAGATTTGTTTACATTCAGAGCAGCAAAATGGCTTCTCTCCGGTATGAATTCGTTTTGGGTCTGGAGAGTACCCTTTAGAGCAAATTGTTTTCCACATTCAGAACAGCAATAGGGTTTCTCTCCTGAGTGAACTCTCTTGTGGTTTTCCAAATGGCTGCTTTGTGTAAATTGCATTCCACAGTCAGAACAAGCAATACAGCTTTCTTCCATTGTGAGAATTCACATGGCTGTTAAGACTGCTCTGGATGCGAAATCTGTCTCCACATTCAGGGCAGCAATATGGCTTTTCACCAGAGTGAATTCTGGTGTGCATCTGAAAATGGCTGCTTTTCAGAAATCGCTTACCACATTCAGACAATCAATATGGCTTCTCTTCAGTTGAGTTCTCATGAGGATGTCGAGGCTGCTCCTGTAAATGAAGTGTTCACAATCTGAGCAGCAAAATTTGACAAGAATTCTTTAGCCTGATGTTTTCTGCGTAGCAAAGTTTTCATTCAACTAAATGCTCTA
>NW_024382032.1:0-5590 GCF_016835505.1 Polypterus senegalus
AGGGTAATCAAGTCTCGGGACTGGGATGAGTGCCAGACCGAAGCCAGGGATCGGGAGGTCTCCAGTCTCGGCGTGTGAAGTAGGATGGCAGTTGCAGAGAGCGTCTTGCCTGCTGCAAGCCCGTGCGACGGGATAAGCAGGTGAGACGCATACAGAAAATAGGCACCGGATTGTGTTAGTGTTTTAAGACTGCTTCCTAAAAAGAAGATTTTAACTCTCTCGTTTTAAAGGATTGTTTTTTTTCCAATGGTTTTAACCTCCACGTGTTCTTTTTATGGATTATTTATTTAATGAACTGTGAAGAACTGCACTATTTATTTGAACACTGTTTTTGTTTTGTTGACTGCTTTTAATAAAAGCACTATTGCACTTTTTGTATACCACCCCTTGCTCAATTGTTTATTTGCCTCCATTGACTAGCGCCTACTCGGCAACATTATCGAGCGGTGTTGGGTTCAAGGGTTCCCAAACATCAAAGGGAGTGTGGAGCCAGAACCCACATCGTCACACACTCCAAAGTCTTCATTTTGTTTTTCTTCAGCCATTCAGAGGTGGATTTGCTGGTGTGTTTTGGGTCATTGTCCTGTTGCAGCACCCAAGATCGCTTCAGCTTGAGTTGACGAACAGATGGCGGACATTCTCCTTCAGGATTTTTTGGTAGACAGTAGAATTCATGGTTCCATCTATCACAGCAAGCCTTCCAGGATCTGAAGCAGCAAAACAATCCCAGACCATCACACTACCACCACCATATTTTACTGTTGGTATGATGTTCTTTTTCTGAAATGCTGTGTTCCTTTTACGCCAGATGTAACGAGACATTTGTCTTCCAAAAAGTTCAACTTTTGTCTTATCAGTCCACAAGGTATTTTCCCAAAAGTCTTGGCAATCATTGAGATGTTTCTTAGCAAAATTGAGACGAGCCCTAATGTTCTTTTTGCTTAACAGTGGTTTGCGTCTTGGAAATGTGCCATGCAGGCCGTTTTTGCCCAGTCTCTTTCTTATGGTGGAGTCGTGAACACTGACCTTAATTGAGGCAAGTGAGGCCTGCAGTTCTTTAGACGTTGTCCTGGGGTCTTTGGTGACCTCTCGGATGAGTCATCTCTGCGCTCTTAGGGTAATTTTGGTCGGCCGGCCACTCCTGGGAAGGTTCACCACTGTTCCATGTTTTTGCCATTTGTGGATAATGGCTCTCACTGTGTTGTTCGCTGGAGTCCCAAAACTTTAGAAATGGCTTTATAACCTTTACCAGACTGATAGATCTCAATTACTTCTGCTCTCATTTTTTCCTGAATTACTTTGGATCTTGGCATGATGTCTAGCTTTTGAGGTGCTTTTGGTCTACTTTGTGTCAGGCAGCTGCTATTTAAGTGATTTCTTGATTGAAACAGGTGTGGCAGTAATCAGGCCTGGGGGTGGCTACGGAAATTGAACTCGGGTGTGATACACCACAGTTAGGTGATTTTTTAAAGAGGGGGCAATTACTTTTCACACAGGGCCATGTAGGTTTGGATTTTTTTTCTCCCTAAATAATAAAAACCATCATTTAAAAACTACATTTTGTGTTTACTTGTGTTATATTTGACCAATGGTTAAATGTGTTTGATGATCAGAAACATTTTGTGTGACAAACATGCAAAAGAAAAAGAAATCAGGAAGGGGCAAATTGTTTTTCACACCACTGTATATTGCTCTACTTTCCCCTATTGTATTATTAACATGTAGCCTTAGAATGCCTAATCTCACAAACTTACCACTGTCTATAAGGTATTATTTTATATAACTTATCCCCACCTTCCCTTCTATATCTATAACCTCAGGCAATTAGATGTATTAAAAAGAAAAGCAGGAGTTAAGTTACACATAAAAAAATATATTATTGATAATATTAAATAATAACAAAATGCAAAGTACATTTGAATATTGGCAACCATACAACCTAATTAAAATAGTGATGTGTAACTCAGGTGGCACACAGACTTGTAGTTACTTAATGTCTCTAGTTAAGGCATCATTGGTGCTCAATTTTCTTCAGAACAGGCCTCAAGCCTGTTCAATTTGTCTGCTAAGCTGTGCTCTTCATTGTGCTGTTCTTGTCAATTCATGGTGTAATGGTCTTCATCAGTTGATCAGTTGTTAACAAGAGAAAGATACTTCTACATCACAGTTTAGCAAGAGAGATGCTTCTTTCATCATATGTTGGTTAGTAAGAGAGAGAGAATGAGGTTAGCCACATACATTTATAGGTCTTCTGTCCAACCCCTACAGCCAATAGGACATCATGGTACTTAAAGGCCTCTGAGACAAGCCAATTCCAAACAGCCATATCGCAGACCAATTGAGGGAAACCGTACATCTTAACACCTCCCCAAACCATATGTTAAAGTACACCTTAGCCTACTTGTGGGAGTAGAAAGACTTTAGCAAAGAAACACTCGCCAAACTGGTTTAAGACACATCCCCCAAATCCTGTTGTAAAATTACAAATAGACTCAGTTGTAAAAGGGGGTTAAACACTAAATTACATTGCTTGCCTAAATTACAAATAAAGACGCATACAAAACATTTATCAAGTTAAATGCAAAATCTCACATCACAACATTTGGGTTGCAGGGTGGAAATACAGTAGGTGTTTAGGTGTTGTCCTGATTCTATCCATCCCCCTTTTTAAAAGCATAGCACCTCCCTTGTTACATGAATCTGGTGGCAACCTCCACACAAGCTAGAAGCGGGTTTGGGGGTGGGGTCGCTCACAATCCCACACATTTGGGAAAGATATTTAAGAAAGTACAGGAAAGTTGACTGAAGTGGTGTGGACATGTGATGAGGAGAGACAAAGAATTTGTGGGCACAAGAGTGATGGACATGGAAGTACAGATGAGGATGGAAGCATGTGCTGATAACATGTTGCCGCACCCACCACATGGTGAACCAACTGGATTGGGACCCTAGTTCAGCGGGTGACACCTTAGCACCAGGGTAAGAGAAAATTAGATAGTCCAAAGGTGTGGTGGATGGTTAAATTAAAAGAAATATCTGAAGGAAAAGTGTCTGACTGGGGAGGAGGTACGTGACCATGCTGTATGGAGAAGGTTGATCAAGCACCCCACCCCAGTACCATCACGCTGAGCAATGGTGCCCCCCAGTGTAAAAGGCATTTGACATTTTAAAAGACTCAAGAGAAAGATTCTCTGGTCTGATGAAGCCAAAACTGAACTCCAGGCACTATGTCTGGTGAAGCCCAGGTACTGTTGATCACCTACTTAATACCATCCCCATGGTGAAGCTTTACTGGTGGCAGCATCATGTTATGAGGGTGCTTCTCACCTGCAAGGACAGGGAGACTAATCAGAATTGAGGAATGCTGCCAAATACAGATAGATCCTTGAAGAAAAACTGCTCCAGAATGCAAACCACCTCAGACTGGGGTGACAGTACAACTTTCAGCATGACAATGCCTAAAAGCATAGTGCCAAGACAACACTAGAGTGGCTTTGAGACAACTCTGTTAAGTGTGCTTCAGTGGCCCATTCAAAGCCCAGAATTAAACCCCACAGAATGTGTGGAGACACCTGAAGATGGCCATTTACAGATTCTTCCCATCCAATCTTACAAATCTTGAGAGGATTTGTCTGGATGAATGGCATAACTGCCAAGACTCATAGAGACTAACCAAGAAGACTTGAGGCTGGAATTGCTGCCAAAGTGCAGAAGTAAGGTTCTCAATCTTTTGATTTTAATAAATTCGCAAATGTTTTGGAAAATATATTTTCACCTTGCCATTATGAGTTATTAAGTGTAGATTGATGGTCAAAAATGTCAGACTTATCCATTTAGAATTAAACCTACAGCATAATAAAGCCTGCAGAATGTGAAAGGGATTAAATATGCAGTAAAACGACTGCAAGTGGGAAATGAACCATTTAGGGTATTTTTTTATTCAAGAAGGCCTATTTTAAAATCAGATTTAATCTTAGTTAGAAGCAGGTGAATATGTTTTAGAACGGGGGCCATATGGCCATGTTTCTCAGTTTGACCTTTGCTGTCGTGTTTTGAATTAAGCATTGAGCATTGAGTGAAAGATTTAGTCAGTCTGATCGCAAAGAATTACAAAAGACTGAGACACCAGAATGAGGCACAGGCATCTTGGATACCACCTTTTTTGGCAATACTTTTAAGCTGGAGAATGCAGAATTTAGAAAACACAGAAATGCTAAAAGTGATGGGAAATCTTAGTGAAAGATAACATGTTGTGACATACAGAGTGACAAGGGTTATTGAGAGAAGGAATAATAACCAGGAAATGATAACACAAGGCATAGTGAGGGACAAAGCCAAGGCAGATCCATAAAGTCATACAAACAGGCTACGAGGCTATAAGGGGCAAAACGAGAATCAGAAGTTGAAGATGGAAAGGAATTGAAAACCAAAAATGAAACCTGACACTAGGGCCTGCCTGGAATGCAAACTAACGATTGCAAAGTTTTTAAACATTCTATCAAGGAATGTGGAATGGAACTGTCAGCATGTTTATACGATGACATCCATGATGTTAATCCGAGTATAGCATCAAGTCAATGAAACTTCTGCACCCAATGCAAATCTTAGCATCTTTAACTCTTCCACCTCCAGCTCTGACTTTTGCTTTCTGGTCAGTGCCGCCATCTCCAACCCATATAACATAGATGGACTCACTACTGTCCTGTAGACCTTCCCTTTCACTCTTGCTGGTACCCGTTTGTCACAAATCACTCCTGACATTCTTCTCCACCCATTCCACCCTGCCTGCACTCTCTTCTTCACCTCTCTTCCACAATCCCCATTACTCTGTTCTGTTGATCCCAAGTATTTAAACTCATTCACCTTCACCAACTCTATGCCCTGCATCCTCACCATTCTACTGACCTCCCTCTCATTTACACACATGTATTCTGTCTTGTTCCAACTGACCTTCATTCCTCTCCTCTCTATAGTATATTTCCACCTCTTCAGGGTCTCCTCAACCTGCTCCCTACTATCGCTACAGATCACAATGTTATCAACAAACATCATAGTCCACAAGGACTCCTGTCTAATCTCATCTGTCAACCTGTCCATCACCGTTTTAAATAAGAAAGGGCTCAGAGCCGATCCCTGATGTAATCCCATCTCTACATCGGATGCATCTATCACTCCTACCGCAGACCTCGCCACTGTCACACTTCCCTCATACATATCCTGTACAACTTTTACATACTTCTCTGCCACTCCCAACTTCCTCATACAATACCACAACTCCTTTCGAGGCACCCTGTCATATGCTTTCTCCAGGTCCACAAAGATGCAATGCAACTCCTTCTGGCCTTCTCTCTACTTCTCCATCAACACCCTCAGAGCAAACATTGCATCTGTGGTGCTCTTTCTTGGCATGAAACTACACTGCTGCTCACTAATCATCACCTCACTTATTAACCAATCTTCCACTACTCTTCCCCATAATTTCTGCTTTGGCTCATCAATTTTATCCCCCTGTAGTTATTACAGCTCTGCACATCCCCCTTATTCTTAAAAATCGGCACCAGTACACTTCTTCTCCACTCCTCAGGCATCC
>NW_024382033.1:0-15046 GCF_016835505.1 Polypterus senegalus
TAAAGAAATGCGTTTGGAGTTTTTAAAAAATTTGGGCTGCAAGATTAGCTTGCAGAACTGGCCATTTGAGAAAAAAATGTATTTGGTTGTAAGCAGAATCTGAATGATTTGGGCTGGAAAGAAACATATGGGGTAAAAGATATCAGATTCCAGTTCATTTAGGGACCTTATACTGGCTATTCTCATTTAAAATACAGAGATTAAGTTCTATGCTATGTTTGGGGTGGATGTGATCAGAAAGGCACTGATGGTTCCAAGAACTCTTTTTTGGAAACAAGGCTTTTCTTATAACGTTTTAAATCGGACCTTTACAAGATGCTTTTAGATGCTTTATTTCTAAAGATACTTTATTTTCATTTTAAAAAGCAACCGGTCATTTTACTTGGCTACTGAACATGTATTTTTGTTCACTAATGCTTTATGTTTCATTAAATTCCCCGAATATCTGATCATTAGTTTAAGCAAAAAGAGTCATGAGCTCTGCTATTTTGTGAGCTATACATGCTCTGGCGGTTGGCTCCCTTTTCAGAGGTCACTAGCATGAGCTAAAGCTGCTGATTTTAAAAACATGATTTTAGTTCGATGAACTTGGGGGGCAAAAAGGGCTACTTACATCCCTGAGTATAGTTAAACCAGCACACCTCCTTGCATTCTTATAAATCTCTTTAAAAGCCAAGTGCATTTACAGAATTTTCCTTTGTCCAAAGGCTCTAGGTGATAGAAATGAGCTAAGCAAAACACTAAAATCACTGATCGCAGCAAATCCTAAAACACCGTGGAATCTGTCTCTCTTGTGCGGTGTGGGGTTACTTTTAAAAATAACTTCATTATATTATACATACAAAATGAATAACCAAACATTTATATAGTGTAAGGGGCGGCAGGCATGGGCGGCATCTCGACATGTACAGGACCTTGTTCATTAGCCTGGGTGCAAGCCCCCATAAATCCCAGGCCACAAAAAGGAATAGAGCTTTTACAGGCAGAAGTGTTAAAAGAGACACCAAGGCGTTTTTTAGCCGAGACTGCTCCATGTCTTTAAACATAATAAATCAAACGTTAAGGTTTGTACATGACATAATCCTAACAAATTCCTGAGACTACCAGCCGGTGAGCTCTCTGAGGTCACCCAGCAGGGGTGGGTGCTCGAAACAGGCGGGCTCAGTTTTTTTACGAACTCACAGAGTCCTTCCTCTGATTGGGGTGCTTGCAGGCCTGACTACTTTCTTTTGTGAAGAGAGGCAGGGGGCTGCTCGGGGGTCGACAAAAAGCTGCTGGGTCTGCCATTGGTCTTTCTCTCTGGGAAATCAGCTTCATTGCTAAAACTGTTTTACTCAGAGTCCGTCACTGGGAAACCTGATTTAGCTGAAGTTGAAATCGACCCCTGCTGGAACCTCAGCCCCTCCCAGGCCATGCGGGCGCTTGCTTCCCAGATGTTTCCTTAGGGTCAGCTGAAGATACCTGTATTTAAAATGTGGGGTGAGTTTCAAGAAAAAGGGCTTGTTTTAGATCGATTGTTTTACAAATTATATTAAGTAATATAATTACAAATTATACACCAGCTAGATTTTTTAGAGCGTCTAAAGCGTGATTTAAAATGGAATACTGCATATTATTTAACTGGTGCTTTTGATTTTTAAAGGGTAAACTAGCGTTATCTCAAACTTACAAGCTAATCTTTAAAAATCCCTTAACTAAAAGATCCATCCGTCATGGGCAGAGGTCTGCGGTGTTCACTTTTTATTTTATTTATGACACTGTGTATTTGACCTATAATCTTCTCTTGCCTGTCATGGAGCTCTGTCTAATTACCTGATGTTACAGGTTGGGAAGTGATTAACTATTTTTGGTAAGAATATGTTTTAAAGGTCTACATAGTAAGAGTAAAAAGGGGGAAAAGTGTCACCCTAGGGCCATCCATGACAAAACAAAAATCATAATTGGGCTTTTCTGTTTTAACTTTTTAATTAAAAAAAGTAAAATGATTTCTAATTATCATTTGTGTTAATAGAAATATTTTCAGTTTTTGAGTAGACAGAAAATATCTAAATTCTTGCTTTTACATGACATACAAAACTGGGATAAAAGGGGAAAACCTGATTTCTTATAAATATCCGTTGAAATGCACAGTTATTTAGAGAGGTTTCTTTTGTCAAAAGGCTCCTAGGTGATAGAAATAGGCTAAGCAAAAAAAAATGTGGAATCCGTCTCTCTTGACCAGTGTAGTGATACTTCATTATTATACAAAAAAAGAGTAACCAAACATGCTATATAGTGTAAGGGATGACAAGCATGGGCCAGCCTCTCGAAAGTACAGGACATGGTTCATTACTCAGCCGGAGGACAATGTAATTAAGAAATTAGGGTTTTCCTCTTTTTTAGTAAGTGTCTTTTGTCTGATTTTAGACAGACCCGGAAAAAAAACCCCTAAGGTTTAAAAGCTCTGTATATAGGTGAACATTTTTCATATCAGCCACCAATCAGCCCAGGCTAGGCGTCTCAAGCGTGATTTAAAGGGAACTGCGGCATATTATTTAACTAGGTGTGGATTTTTAAGGGCTGAACTAGCAGTTATCTCAAACTTTAAAAAGCTAATCTTTAAAATCCCCTTAACTTAAAGATCCATCGACCGGGTCCTGGCGGTCTCAAGCCCACGGGCGTATGGGATGGGGAGTTTACAGACGGCTTTTGGACAAGGAGCGTCTTGCATAGACTCACCCGGGCGGGGAATGGGTGCTCGAAGCCACAACTATGTAAAAGGTGATCGCCCGCGCTGCAGCGGGGCTTCTCATCCTGTGTCTGCGCTCTGAGAGAGAGTGAGACAGAGCACACAGGCCTGCGCCCTTTTTTCTCTATTTAGACCCGAATATTGTTGCACCAGACCTTGAGTTGCCCAGATAAAGGATGATCCTAAACCCCCAAAGAGATAAAAAAATGACATAAGCAGCTTCAAATCCTTTCTTTACTCCCGAAGGACCTCAAAAGTCCTCCCATACCTGATTTTTACTTTGTGTGTGTGTGTAAGAGGCAGGGGCTGTTTTGGGGTGGCTAAAGCTGGGCTGCTTGATTTCTTTCTGGGAAAACCCGCTTCATTGCTAAGAATGTTTTTTCTGCATCGTCTGTCACTGGGAAAACCTGATTCAATGTTGGTTGAGGAATTTCTGTGAGATGGAAAAGGATGGACCTGTAAGTGAAAAAGCAAAAAATAAGATATTTTGTTCGTGTTCATATTAAAATCATAGATAGAACCGAAGAAAATGCTTAGCTTTTTATATACAGCACTTTCAAAGTGGCTGGGGCGTGGTGGGAACCGGCGCTAGGTGCGGCCTGACCCGGGGGCCAGAACAGGGTGCGATCCGCTGACCCGACTCAGACCCCTTCTTTGATCTCACAGTTTGTTATCTGTTTTGCGAGATGGAAAAAAAAAGCAGCTTGACTTAGTTTGAAGCAAAGATGAGATGTTTAATGGTGTCTCATCTTAAAAGTAGATAGAACAAAATGCTTAACTTTTAGGCTTTGGCAGGAAGTATGGGGGACTGGGAGGTGTGGGGGACGGGAAGTGTAGAGCGCCTATGGTTTTAAAACGGCCTGACTCAGACCATGTCTTTGATCTGACACTTTTTATCTATGTGTGTGTGTGAGCTGGATAAAAAGCAGGTTTTGAAGCCAGGATGAGAACAAAATGCTTAGCTTTTATAGGGCCTTTAGAACTGGCGGTAAAGTGTCCGGGGGACTGGGAGGTCTGTGGCTGCCGTCCTCAGGTGCTCCTGGGCCCAGAAGTGGAACATCAGTGGTGCTGGGGCTGACTTAGGCTGGTCGGGGCGGTGGAACAGGCCAGGGGCTTGTCTGGGCTTGTGGGGGAGAAGCGGGGGCGAAGCGCCATTGGCATGTCGGGGCTGGTCGGACAAGCCTTGGGCATCCTGAGCTTTTCCCACGACGGGCCCGGGCATGCCGGGGTTTGCCGGGGTAAAGGCTTAACTGCCCGGGCTTGTTTTTGGGAGAGGGCTGGGGGTTCAAACAGCGGTCAGACATCCGTCACCCGGCGTTGACAGTTTATTTCCCCCGGCAGGTGCAATCCGGGTTCAACCAGCGGTCAGGCCTCCGTCAAGCGGACCCTGACAGTTTATGGAACCAATCAGGTGCCAGGGGAGGGTTCAAGGGGGAGTGGGGGGGGCGGGGAACCCCCAACCAATCCCGGCGCGGCGGCTGCGAGCGGAGAGAGTCCCGTGGAGGCGGAATTCCAACATTATGTCATCAGGGGGGAGAGCGGGACTTCGGTCTTGCGTCAGTGGGGCGGGATTTCCCGGTGTTGATGTCAAAAGGCGTTTAAAGTCATTAATCATTATGATTGACAACTCTAATTGCGATTTTGACGTAGCCTATAACTACTGGGGGCCGTTTGAAGGTAGGCTTTTTCATAGCGGGTCCCTTCTGCAAGTAGTTTAGAATACTTTTATTATGTCAGGTTAATGCACCACCGGTCCTGCTTTAAAAGCCACTCCTGAATATTCTCAGAGGAGAGGCCCATGTTTAATTTTCAGATGCCAAGACAAAACTACTTGATTGGATTACCCATTTGGTATGAAAATCTACTATTGTTTCTTCAGTCCTATGAATTTGTACATTAATGCATTGGTACGTAGATAGAAAAAATGCTGCATCTTATATTACTCTTCGCCTGCCGGTCCAATTTCACATGAGCATGCTGATGACGCCGAGAATCAACTTGGAATATTAAGGTTCAACCATCCATTTTAAAAACATACTCGTTTGGGCCTATAATAATCATGAATAGTCTGCATGAAAAATAGTTATATTTGTTTTAACCCTATAAAAGATAAAAGACAATTTTCTAAGAAGCTCATATGGGCGCTGGGGGCTATTGTTTTGGAAACAGTTGAAAAAATGGCCGGCTAATTGGCTTGCCAAAAAGGTTTTCCTTTTCCCAGAATGACTCACGTTGAAGGTGATCTAACTTTTAGACATTTAAATGTCTAAAAAAATCTATGTTTGGGGAAATACTTTTATACACGAAGATAGCTTTTTAATACTAATTTAAAAAAGGGTGCTTTCCTATTATTTAACTGTGTATTTTTACAAGGCTTATATATCAAAATATTTTTAAAAAGGGGATAAAGAAAGGTTTTACACAATTTTAAGCATCTCTCTTTATAGAGCGGTATCTTGGAAGTGCTTTATGATGAAATTTTTCCAATCATTTTAAACCCGGACACAAGCAATGTTCGTTGCCCCGTGTTTTTCGTAATCCTCCGACAAACATCATTTTTTTTACAAGCTGCATTGCGCAAGGAAAAGGCAATTTTCACATCAGACGCAACCTGTTGCCTTGGGCTGTAAATTTGCCAACTTTCCCCTAACCTGGCGTCTCTGTGCTGTGAAGCGCACCCCCGACTCCTGGGGTTGGAGGGGGCGGGGTTTCCTCAGCTTTTTTACGCGCAGGGGCTGTCAGTTTCCCGGCCTGTGACTGCACAATACTCTTTGCTGCTATGCCCACCTGCTGATAAGGATGCTTGCGCAGAACGCAGCAGGAGGTTTTACAGCCTAGCCTGCTCGCAGGGGCTCAGAGACTGTCAGCTTCTTGAGGGCCTGTCAGCTTTTTCAAACTCAGGTACTCGGTTTGTAGACAGAGACCGGCCAACTCGTCTTTCGAGGTCCTGCCTGTACCTAGGGCATCTCGGGGGTGCACGCAGAGGCTGTCTCAGCCCTCAGCTCTCAGCTCTCACGCGTCAACTGTATAGAAGGTGAAGTGACAGCTTGTCAGCGAGAGAATGTCTGGGAGCTTGACATAGATAAAATAAAAACAGTTTACAAGTGCTAAACTAAGGTTTGATCTTTAAAGTCATAAAATTATTTTTAAATAATAGATGATCAGGGGGTTCTTACCAAACCGTAGGGCAGGCAGCTCTGCCTTGAAGCGGCTTTGCGTGTGTCTTAGAAAGTGGGCCACCAACAGGTCTGTAACAGGCCTGGACATTCTTAGGAGAAGGGGCTGCTCTTGACGGTTTGTTTTAATTAAGGAGGTGGCTGTGGGTGAGTTCAAACGGGGACAGACATCCATCAAATTCCCCTTGACAGAAGGAGAACCAATCAGATGGAGGGGCGAGTTAAACGATGGGGGCAGACATCCATCAAACTGCCCTTGACAGTTTTTTTTAATTAAGCATTGGCTGTGGGTGAGTTCAAGCGGGGACAGACATCCATCAAAGGCCCCTGACGGTTTCCTGAACCAATCAGATGGAGGGCAGTTCACGAGGGCGACATCCATAAAAAGGCCCTTGACAGGTTCCTGAACCAATCAGATGGAGGGGCAGTTCAGCGAGGGCAGACATCCATCAAAAGGCCCTGACAGGTTCCTGAACCAATCAGGTGCGGGCGGTTCAAGGAGGGTCAGACATCCATCAAAATGCCCTTGACAGTTTCTGAACCAATCAGTTGCGGCGGGGCTGAGTCACATGGAGGGGCCCCGGACTTTCCAGTGTTTTCAGAGGGCGGGTGGGACTTCGGTTGATGTCATCAGGGGCGATGGGGCAGGACCTCGGTATTGCTTCATGGGGCGGGACTTCTGGTATTGTGTCATAGAGGAGGGGCTTAAAGGTCATAATCTTTGACAGAAGGTGCCTGGTTAATTCTATTTTGCGGCACATGGCTTCCAACCTGCAGGTAGGTGAGGCCTGTGCGTGGGGAAAAAGGAGGCGCGGAAACCCTCGGTAATGGTTAGTACTGTCTGCCGGCCACCCCACCCACTACAAAGACATTTCCCGTATGACCGACAGCGTCCCAGGAGTGTCCTTTTTTTCCCATAAGGAGACCCAGACCATCGGGTGCACCCCAGAGGAAGAGGTTGACCGGAAGAAGCGGGAACTCTGACAGGCCCCGCGTAAAGCCAGTCGACCTGAGAGCTTCGGAGGGCGTGCTGCAGATGGGGGAAACATTGAAAAGCCCTCTGCTGGAGGTGAGGGAAGGGTTTCCTGCCTGCTTCTACTCGGAAAGGGGGTTGAGTTGGAGGGTCAGTGTGTTATAACTGGGCCACAGTAGCCATGTCTGGAGGTGTTGTCTGGAGGGCGTCTGGGGGCAGGGCGTCAGGGCAGTGCCCCAGACCTTTTTTTATGTTTCTACAGGGTGTGCCGTGGTGCTAAGGATGCGGTTTCTGTCCTGAGAGGACCCGGCCCTCCGCGGGGCATGCCGATGAGCCCCAGGCTCATCTGAGAGGGCACTGTGGTTGGCCCGGGGCCCATGCCTGGCTGGGATGCCTCTGCTTCATATGTTCGGGAGCCACCATGGGCAGCTCAATCCTCCCGAGACACTTAGTGGTAGCCTCCCTGGCTGGCGGTGATTCCCCAGCCTCCCCCCTGGCTCCATTGGAGATGGAGTCCTCCAGCCTGGTAGGGAGCAGGGGTGGCAGCTAGGGGTGCTGCCTGGACTCCCAACCCAGAGGTGCAATTGGGACAGGTGATCAGGCACCTGGAACACTTCGGGTGGGCAATTAATTGGCCAGCCTCCCACCCTCGATGGCCTGGTCGGGAGGGAAGGGCGAGGTTGCCTGGGAGGTGGGTGGTGTTGTTTGTGTTGTACGGGAAGTGCTTTGGGACTGTGTTTGGGCGGTGGGACCGGGGAAGGCATGCCACAGCTGAAGAGTGAAAAAAAAAGTGTGTATGTCTTTACATGTGCCTAAAGCTAGTCTGTGCCAGGTGGAGCCTATATACCTACTATATATATATATATATATTTATATATATATATAGTGGGGAAAAAACCCGGACACAGACGGGCCCGGACATCATTGTAGTCACCCAATACACTTTATTTACACTATTTACAATTATTAAGTGCACAACCAGTGCTGCAGCCCCAATCTTCATACAAGTCCAGGCCAACCACAATGCCTTCCCTTTCTTCGGGCCCGCCTCTTTCCTCTCCCAGACCTTGTTCTTTTCCCACCCCAACTCCAGCCCTGAATGAGGGAGGTGGCCCCTTTTGTCCCGGATGTGCCCCAGGTGTGCTCGGCAATCTTCACCAACGCCCCAGTGTGGCGGAAAGGGGGTTCATCCCAGTGTCCCTGCTCCCCCTTCCCAGCACTTTTGGGTGTGGCAGGGTGTTGAGGTCAGGGCTCTCAGGCATTGGGGTGGCCCCTAGCGTGACCAGGGCCCTACAGGGGTTGAGCTTCCCAAGCACTGTTCCCCTGGTCAAAACAACAGGGTGGTTGCCCCTCATGTCTGGAGGAGGTGCAAGCCCTCCTCGGTCCTCCTATGTGTCCACTGGGTACCACCCCAGCTGCGTGCCACTATATATTGTCCCGCTTGGGTCACAGATTTTCACAGAGACACAGGAGGTCATTAGAAACAAGAAGGATTTTTATTCAAACCGAAAACACATGAGCTTAAATGTGCTCCATGACAAGTCAGAAATGACAGTTCCGCTGGGGGCAGAGAGAGATAAAAGCAAACAATCAATTCCCAAAAATTGACAGGTCTGCCAAGGCTTATAAGTTGGCGGATACCGTGCGGGCTTTATTACGTGTTATAGTGCAAGGATAAGGAGCAATGTAGGGTGGTAGTCAGTGTTTCGGGGTTTGTGGACTCCCAGGGGCGTCTGTATCTATTTGGGGTGCGATCCCGCCTCAGCTCACACCCTCCCCTCAGCTTTATTCACATTCCTGTGAATCAAGCGACTCTCTATACCAAGATCATGTAGTTGGGATAATACGTCTGCGTTGACGTGTTCAGAACCTGGTCGGTTGCTTTACTGTGAAACTGAAGGTTGTAACCCCAGAAACCATCTCTGGACGAGAGTTTGTATCTTTCTGTTGGTACAACCACTGAAGTGGAGCATGATCAGTTACCAAAGTGAAGTTTCGTCCCCACAAGTAATGGGAAACCTTCCACACCAATAATTGCCAACATTCTTTCTCAATTGTAGAATAATTACGTTTTCCCTGGAAGTAATTTCCTACTCAAATATGTGATTGGATGTTCTTCTCCATCAAAAATGGACAGGACTGCGCCACACCAAATGCGCGTCTTAGAACCGGGTAGAAAAAAATGCTTATTTAAAATCGTTGAAAGAACGTTTTTCTATTTTCTGTCCACAAGATGGGGCGGTTTTTCTGCCTCTAGTAAGTTCTGTAGAGGGGCGCTCTATGTCAAAATTTGGAATGAATTTTCTACAGGTGAACCAGCGAGCCCCAGAAAAGCAACGTACTTGTTTCTGTTCTCAGGTCTCGGGGAAACAAGCATTTTTCTATTTTTTTTAACTGTGGCCTAAGTAACCCTTGCCTATAGAATAGCCTAAGTAATGAGTCTCGGACATGCCAGTTTTTTCTTAGGGTTAGCAGTAAGGCCAGCCTGTCTCAAACTTTCAAGAACGCTTGAAGCCGCTCTAAGTGTGTTTTCCCAAACTACTCAGGGCCCTTGAGACTAGTGCTTGATCCAGAGACTACAGTAATATGCTTACATGTGAAAAAGCTTCTCAAGTGAAAAACAACTCCTTCATAGCCATGGCTGTATCTTTAGAACATTCCGGCTGTTTCTCCCAAAACATTATTAATCAGCTGGGTTTCGCGCTGAGCGACCAACGCCCATCTGCTCTCTTGATCCCCTCTCTTTAGAAAAATCCTTCCATTACATTGCCCTCGCTCGGCAAACCCAGCCTCTTGCCCTTCTTGTTCTGATTGCAATTTTTCGTAAAGCACAAAATACATAACAGTTAAATATGGTCATTAAAGCAATAATAATAAAAAAATTATCATAATAAATGCTTTTTCTTCGTTTGGAGAAATATTTTTCCAGTGAAATTACAATTTTTCTTCAACCAGGGTACTTTCTTGCCGTAGAGGGTCACCTCCCTGGGGGGGCGGTTCTAACACTTCACCCAAGGTTTCTTCTGATTTGGTGTTTCATCATCCACATTGTCATCAAAGAAAAAATAAAAATCTTTAACTAGGTGTCCATTGTTCAAGAAATTTGGGTGCACACCTGTTTTTACAGCAACTCTAGCAATAACTAATTAAGAAACTGGTAATAAAACAACAACATACCATTCAAATATATATATAAATACCATTAAAGGAATAATTTCTACTTCACTAACATGAACCCCCAATGATTCCCAGGTTCAAATAAAGCTAATACTAATTAATATTGTTGGTGATGATACAGATGGCATAAATATATATCTTAAATAACTCAAAAAGTTCTCAGTTTAGGTTGCCCGCTGTGCACTGATAAAACAGAGATAAAGTCCTTACACACCTCACCATGTTCACATCTTAACACACTCATTTATAAAATTGCCCAAATATAAAACCAGCTGTGGGTTCAATCTTAAGCCACCTTTATCACATTGATGCAGCCATTTTGTAGACAGTAGGTGTCAATCCTCCCTTAGGAAGATGTCAGCACTACTTCCAAAATGCAAATCCCCATTTTGAGGTCCATTCATTTTCAATTTCAATTTCAAGGGTTATGCCAAGCTTCTTATTAAGGATTCATATCTTCAGAATCTTCAAACTCATCTGGGCTTTTTTAAATTTCCAGACCACACACTCACCACTGTATGTATAAGACACTCCATCTCCATAGGCCAAATTATTACTTCATTTCACTGGGTTTCCATACTCATGAGCCATGATGTTAATTATTTGACCTGTATCAAACATCAACATGCTAGCCTAAACTGTTTTATCCTCTTCTAAAAGCTATGGATGTTCTGACCTATAGTATGTGTCCACTATCCCCAAAATACTGGGTTTTGTTGTCATCCCATATGCTTACTATTATTCTTTTTTAAATTTAAAAAAATGTACCTAAATGTAAAGCTCACATTATTTGCTATAACACTACAATCAATAACCTAAAATATCTAAACTGGACTGACCCTGACTAGTAATGTGCATTTGTCCTTCAATGACAATCATAACAATCTCTAATAGATCCCTTATGTTAGATTAGACTCAATTCTGATTAACTTTACAAATAGCAAATCATTGGTCCTTAAAGGTGACTTATTATCTCATACAAAATATCAAAAAGGCACATCAAAACATTTATTTAAAAATACAAATTTATATAGTATTCCCATTAATACAAACATTCATTAAATACATATTATTTAGGAACCCCTATATTCTGCTTTGTTTTTCAAATAATCAGCTTTCCCTTCTATATCTTTCATACCTCCGGTTGAATACTTTTAACCAAAGATTTTGCCATTTTGTCAAACAAGTGGACAGTCAAACAGGCTCCCCAAGAACATGAGCCCTGCAGAGTAAAAAAGTGTGACAGATTTTCTTCTATAATAAGGACGGCAGGTGTTGGGGTCAACATCCCAACAAAAAGGGCCCCAAATAGGCAGATGTCATCTATGATTGAATCTACGATGATCTTTTGGGCTCAAACATCACCAACATAATTAAGCTCTTGGCAGGGGGGGTATCCATGATGCCTGGAACTGGAATCAAGGTCTTTGTCAGTAGTCCCGCTGATTGATGGCCTGATTCATGACTTGATTCCCTCTTTGGTATGGCTGGGTTCTCCTTGAGGTCAGATAATAAATTTATCTGAGACCTTTATCACAGCCAATCTCTGGTTCATCTTAAATGCTGTCATCTACGATGCACTAGGAAGAAAACAGCTTTCACCTGCAGGCGTAAGACTTAAAAGCGGCTCATTTAAATAGTCACCTATTAATTCTTCATTAAATAGCTACTTATGGATCATAAGATGTCAGATCTGTTTGTTGGGGTACCCCATTTAAAAATATTGCTAGCAGTGAACAAATGGTCAGTTCAATCCAGTCTGTGCTTGTCTAAGTCAATTTGTCTTTAAACAGTCAGAGTAAAAGTTTCAATTGATAAGCACAAAGTTCAAGTCCTCCTTTATATGTTTCTAGTTTGGCTCGGTTGCAATTTCCCCTCAATTAAAAAAACATGTCCCAAGTCATTTTTTAAATAAGTCAATCAATGTATTACAAAAGGAAAAGTACTCAATAATAAATCATTTTCAAAATTGGCCCAATAACATTGACATAATATTCAAATTATCTGCATTTGTTCCCTAATAATTAAAAGTTCCAAAATTTAAACTGGTTCAAAATTAAAATTTAAATAAATTAAACATACTTATACCAATACTCCCCCCCTTTTTGCACTTTTGTCAATATTGCTATTTTTATTCTTAACATATCAAGCAGAGTCAAGAAAGAAATCCACAATCTAGGCGGGTAAATTCTTAATCTTTCCTTGGTGACATTAAGTATAACAAAAGTTAGGCTCCCCATTTCTTCCCCATGTATCTAATCACAAACCATTGTTCAATTATGCAAAGTCCTAAAACATTTTTTTTTACACAAAGTGTTCATTTTAAAGTTTCATACATGTATCTAAGTAATATTTCTCTTTCTTTTATTACTAATTATTAAATACCACATTACATTTGGATCTTAATAAAATGTCTCATTCAATATTTCATTAATACATCAAAAATATAAAAGTGAACCTTCCATTAGTTTTGTTGTGATCCCAGTATTCCACTCTATTTCACACAAACATGTCAATATTAACACAAAGGGAAATAAGGAAAGAAATCAATACATTAGAATGCCCTAAAATGCAAAATGTGCCTTTATTTTTACTTAAAGGGCCCTCTATGAAATTTGCACATTTCCACCCATATTTAGAATGAAGAACCACTTCTTTATCAGGTAAATATTTCCCAGAATCTCAAACTAAGAAAATACTTTAAATCTACTTCAATTATATACATTGATTTTCTTTTCCCCATAACCTTCTGTCAAAGAACCAGTTGATCTTCACATTTTTTTCATTGTTATCTTCCAGATGTTTTATTCAGTTTTTCAGAATGTTGACTCCAAAGAGCACAGTCTGTTTCTTAAACTTCATTTGCTAAAGGAATGTCTCCTTCAATGAAATTTACTCTTTTTGAATTAAAATCCTCCCTTTTATCAGAGTCTGGCCAGTACTCAAATAAAGGGTACCCCATAGAATATGCTTAACCCTGGAACCTTTTTACACCACCCTGTTCTATCTTTTCCTAATTTAGAATTAAGAGCTCTTTAATTTCAACATTTACATTCACATTCCTACACATAATAATAATATCAATTATTTCATTCCAACACCACATATTTTTACATATACTTTACACTGAAACTTATTTAACACACATAGGGATCCCTTTAATACACTATATAACATACACAAAATACCCAAACTATTGTTTTAACACATTCAACTTTACCTCGGTTTGTCACTTATATCACTTATTATTAAAAGTGAATGCATTTTCATTTTTTCAATGTTACTCATACTCACATTTTTTTTTAACCATATTTACTCAGAGCTCTGGAAGTTTATATACACGGCAGCTTCACAAATCATAATTGAACTACTTTCCCCAGAAGTCTCCATGTTTTGCTTTCTTACTCCCAAACACACGCACGCACCCACGGAACAAATAACAGAGCACGCTCACACATTTTCAGCCAAACATATTTACACAAAAAGAGAACAATTAATGCTCAGGCATACACATGAGTATCGGCACACACATTGAATAAGTTCAGCGAACATATTCATATACACAGACATTAGCGAGCGCCAGGTACCTTTGAGTTAAATACAGTGCCGTTTTTTTTTTCGCGCATTATATTCTTCTCAACGCTTGTTATTCTTTCCCCACAAATATAAGTACAGATATATACATATTTGCACACAAATCTATATATAAACATTTTCCTATCGCTTATTTTCTTTTGGTGCTATCCTCCACATTTTCTGAAGGCTGTTTTACTTATCAGACTATAATATAAAACAACCTCTCATGGGTTACGGATTTTAAACTTTGAAACCCGTTTTCTACTCAGCTCAGAAACGGCGCTGGTTTCTAGATCAAGGAGACTCCATTGGCGAAATGACTCAGCGAAAACGGGAATTGCTTCCGTGGCGATCCTTTTCCTGCGACAATTAGGGCAAATCAACTATCAAGAATCACGCGGTTCGATACTACAGCAAGACGGCACTCCGTAAAAAGACTAAACTGTCATTGAGAATATTAACTCCCAAACAACATGTAGCTTCAACATAAATCACAAAATAAACTCGAATCTGGCATAAGGGGCTAACTACTGCGCCACCACACACTTTAACACTGAGCGATCGTTTGCTTAATCTAATGGCATTCTCTTTATACATTTTCTACGTGTACTGCTAGCTGCTCGCAAATTTTTAGCCAGGTATTTATCTTGGCTATGCATAGTCTCCTCATCCGTCATCCCTGCCCTGTACCCGCGCAATAATCAACTACCTGGGATTCAGCCATTGGGGCCCGCCTAACGCATCCACCAGTCCCTTTTTTCAACTTCTTCTCCCTTTCCTTTCGCCACCGGCAGTCTAAATTCTTAACCGCAGTTAACAAAACCCACCCCGTCTGCGGCCCGTTTGGGCTTTTCAGACACCTGACATTTCTTAAGCGCAGCTCGTCATTCACTGGTATTGGGGGATTCAACTTCTGCAATATTGTGCTGATCCCACATCTCAATTCTCTGGCGCGGGCTTCCACAACGTTTCCTCCAGCCGGGAAGGGTAAAGGAGCTGCCTCAGGGTCTTTATTCTTCTTCTTAAGCATCTCTGATTTCCTTTGCCTCACCTAACAGTTCAATATTTTACAGATTCCCCAAAATCCTCAAGTGATGCCAAAATGTTTTGATTTGGGAAAATGGTTCAAGGATTAGAACATAAGTAGGCAAAAAATCAGGAAGATCCGTTAAATAAAATTTACTTATTCAATTCATCCATCATTAACCGCGTCGAATACAGGGGCCGGGGGTCTATGGGGCCAATCCCCGCCAACACAGGCACAGGGGAACCAATCCTGGGCAGGGTCCGCCCTCGGAACCACAAAACACTAGGGCCAATTTAAATCGAATCCACCTAACCATGTCTTTGGATTGTGGGGAAAAAAGTGCCAGGAAACCGCAACAACATCAAACTCACCAGGGAGGACCAGCGAAC
>NW_024382034.1:0-34194 GCF_016835505.1 Polypterus senegalus
ATTGAAGCCTTACCTGTGGAAAAAATCGCAAACTTGTACATGTTTCAGTCCTTAAGCTTATGGATGTAAATCTTAAACTTAATTAAATCTTTAAACTTTGGAAAATGGTTGATAACTCAATGTTAATGATTCAAACCACTTACAATACTACATGTTTTCCAGAATGAATTTTTGAACTTCTATGAAAACAAGTGAATAACTAATGATTTCAACGCAAGTTTGCACATTCAAACTTATTTTTGAAGTGAAAATTTGGAAAACAGTTCCTAGAAATGAATCCCACTTGGTAGAACATGTTATTACCCAACTTATCTTCAAGTCTCAATTCACTTGAAAGTCAATATGGCAAATTTAGTAATGAATTCCCATATGGTTAAAACTTGAGATCTCAACTGTTTAAAGTTCAACATTATCTTCACTTGAAACCATTCTTGACATGGCCTAAAACTAGGTTAGAAACCCTGAGCTTCTAACAATTTTAAACCACTTGAAAAAATCTTAAATACTCTGGTAAAAGCAGTTCTAAATGATGAATTCCCCAGTACCCTTATGATTAAGAACTGTTTGGATGGTTTCCCAACTGTTTTTCAAAGTGCACTTCAACATCTCATACTCACTTTTTGAAATCCCCATTGACTTGCATTGGGCCAAAACTGAAGTTGAATGAAACTCAATGAGTCTTAACTGCAATGTTGTGAAACCACTTGAAACACATCTGCGACATAGTTTTTCACAGAAATGAAGTGTTTTGAACAGTTTCCTGGTGGAAAACAAGCCGTTACACATGTGTACACAAAGTGATTTTCAGGCCCTGAAACGCGTTATGGGAAATTCAAGTTACCTTCAAATCTAACTTTGTGAAAAGTCAAAATACTCTGGTAAAAGCAGTTCTAAATGATGAATTCCCCAGTACCCTTATGATTAAGAACTGTTTGGATGGTTTCCCAACTGTTTTTCAAAGTGCACTTCAACATCTCATACTCACTTTTGAAATCCCCATTGACTTGCATTGGGCCAAAACTGAAGTTGAATGAAACTCAATGAGTCTTAACTGCAATGTTGTGAAACCACTTGAAACACATCTGCGACATAGTTTTTCACAGAAATGAAGTGTTTTGAACAGTTTCCTGGTGGAAAACAAGCCGTTACACATGTGTACACAAAGTGATTTTCAGGCCCTGAAACGCGTTATGGGAAATTCAAGTTACCTTCAAATCTAACTTTGTGAAAAGTCAAAATACTCTGGTAAAAGCAGTTCTAAATGATGAATTCCCCAGTACCCTTATGATTAAGAACTGTTTGGATGGTTTCCCAACTGTTTTTCAAAGTGCACTTCAACATCTCATACTCACTTTTGAAATCCCCATTGACTTGCATTGGGCCAAAACTGAAGTTGAATGAAACTCAATGAGTCTTAACTGCAATGTTGTGAAACCACTTGAAACACATCTGCGACATAGTTTTTCACAGAAATGAAGTGTTTTGAACAGTTTCCTGGTGGAAAACAAGCCGTTACACATGTGTACACAAAGTGATTTTCAGGCCCTGAAACGCGTTATGGGAAATTCAAGTTACCTTCAAATCTAACTTTGTGAAAAGTCAAAATACTCTGGTAAAAGCAGTTCTAAATGATGAATTCCCCAGTACCCTTATGATTAAGAACTGTTTGGATGGTTTCCCAACTGTTTTTCAAAGTGCACTTCAACATCTCATACTCACTTTTGAAATCCCCATTGACTTGCATTGGGCCAAAACTGAAGTTGAATGAAACTCAATGAGTCTTAACTGCAATGTTGTGAAACCACTTGAAACACATCTGCGACATAGTTTTTCACAGAAATGAAGTGTTTTGAACAGTTTCCTGGTGGAAAACAAGCCGTTACACATGTGTACACAAAGTGATTTTCAGGCCCTGAAGCGCGTTATGGGAAATTCAAGTTACCTTCAAATCTAACTTTGTGAAAAGTCAAAATACTCTGGTAAAAGCAGTTCTAAATGATGAATTCCCCAGTACCCTTATGATTAAGAACTGTTTGGATGGTTTCCCAACTGTTTTTCAAAGTGCACTTCAACATCTCATACTCACTTTTGAAATCCCCATTGACTTGCATTGGGCCAAAACTGAAATTGAATGAAACTCAATGAGTCTTAACTGCAATGTTGTGAAACCACTTGAAACACATCTGCGACATAGTTTTTCACAGAAATGAAGTGTTTTGAACAGTTTCCTGGTGGAAAACAAGCCGTTACACATGTGTACACAAAGTGATTTTCAGGCCCTGAAACGCGTTATGGGAAATTCAAGTTACCTTCAAATCTAACTTTGTGAAAAGTCAAAATACTCTGGTAAAAGCAGTTCTAAATGATGAATTCCCCAGTACCCTTATGATTAAGAACTGTTTGGATGGTTTCCCAACTGTTTTTCAAAGTGCACTTCAACATCTCATACTCACTTTTGAAATCCCCATTGACTTGCATTGGGCCAAAACTGAAGTTGAATGAAACTCAATGAGTCTTAACTGCAATGTTGTGAAACCACTTGAAACACATCTGCGACATAGTTTTTCACAGAAATGAAGTGTTTTGAACAGTTTCCTGGTGGAAAACAAGCCGTTACACATGTGTACACAAAGTGATTTTCAGGCCCTGAAACGCGTTATGGGAAATTCAAGTTACCTTCAAATCTAACTTTGTGAAAAGTCAAAATACTCTGGTAAAAGCAGTTCTAAATGATGAATTCCCCAGTACCCTTATGATTAAGAACTGTTTGGATGGTTTCCCAACTGTTTTTCAAAGTGCACTTCAACATCTCATACTCACTTTTTGAAATCCCCATTGACTTGCATTGGGCCAAAACTGAAGTTGAATGAAACTCAATGAGTCTTAACTGCAATGTTGTGAAACCACTTGAAACACATCTGCGACATAGTTTTTCACAGAAATGAAGTGTTTTGAACAGTTTCCTGGTGGAAAACAAGCCGTTACACATGTGTACACAAAGTGATTTTCAGGCCCTGAAGCGCGTTATGGGAAATTCAAGTTACCTTCAAATCTAACTTTGTGAAAAGTCAAAATACTCTGGTAAAAGCAGTTCTAAATGATGAATTCCCCAGTACCCTTATGATTAAGAACTGTTTGGATGGTTTCCCAACTGTTTTTCAAAGTGCACTTCAACATCTCATACTCACTTTTTGAAATCCCCATTGACTTGCATTGGGCCAAAACTGAAGTTGAATGAAACTCAATGAGTCTTAACTGCAATGTTGTGAAACCACTTGAAACACATCTGCGACATAGTTTTTCACAGAAATGAAGTGTTTTGAACAGTTTCCTGGTGGAAAACAAGCCGTTACACATGTGTACACAAAGTGATTTTCAGGCCCTGAAACGCAGCGTTATGGGAAATTCAAGTTACCTTCAAATCTAACTTTGTGAAAAGTCAAAATACTCTGGTAAAAGCAGTTCTAAATGATGAATTCCCCAGTACCCTTATGATTAAGAACTGTTTGGATGGTTTCCCAACTGTTTTTCAAAGTGCACTTCAACATCTCATACTCACTTTTTGAAATCCCCATTGACTTGCATTGGGCCAAAACTGAAGTTGAATGAAACTCAATGAGTCTTAACTGCAATGTTGTGAAACCACTTGAAACACATCTGCGACATAGTTTTTCACAGAAATGAAGTGTTTTGAACAGTTTCCTGGTGGAAAACAAGCCGTTACACATGTGTACACAAAGTGATTTTCAGGCCCTGAAACGCGTTATGGGAAATTCAAGTTACCTTCAAATCTAACTTTGTGAAAAGTCAAAATACTCTGGTAAAAGCAGTTCTAAATGATGAATTCCCCAGTACCCTTATGATTAAGAACTGTTTGGATGGTTTCCCAACTGTTTTCAAAGTGCACTTCAACATCTCATACTCACTTTTGAAATCCCCATTGACTTGCATTGGGCCAAAACTGAAGTTGAATGAAACTCAATGAGTCTTAACTGCAATGTTGTGAAACCACTTGAAACACATCTGCGACATAGTTTTTCACAGAAATGAAGTGTTTTGAACAGTTTCCTGGTGGAAAACAAGCCGTTACACATGTGTACACAAAGTGATTTTCAGGCCCTGAAACGCGTTATGGGAAATTCAAGTTACCTTCAAATCTAACTTTGTGAAAAGTCAAAATACTCTGGTAAAAGCAGTTCTAAATGATGAATTCCCCAGTACCCTTATGATTAAGAACTGTTTGGATGGTTTCCCAACTGTTTTTCAAAGTGCACTTCAACATCTCATACTCACTTTTGAAATCCCCATTGACTTGCATTGGGCCAAAACTGAAGTTGAATGAAACTCAATGAGTCTTAACTGCAATGTTGTGAAACCACTTGAAACACATCTGCGACATAGTTTTTCACAGAAATGAAGTGTTTTGAACAGTTTCCTGGTGGAAAACAAGCCGTTACACATGTGTACACAAAGTGATTTTCAGGCCCTGAAACGCGTTATGGGAAATTCAAGTTACCTTCAAATCTAACTTTGTGAAAAGTCAAAATACTCTGGTAAAAGCAGTTCTAAATGATGAATTCCCCAGTACCCTTATGATTAAGAACTGTTTGGATGGTTTCCCAACTGTTTTTCAAAGTGCACTTCAACATCTCATACTCACTTTTTGAAATCCCCATTGACTTGCATTGGGCCAAAACTGAAGTTGAATGAAACTCAATGAGTCTTAACTGCAATGTTGTGAAACCACTTGAAACACATCTGCGACATAGTTTTTCACAGAAATGAAGTGTTTTGAACAGTTTCCTGGTGGAAAACAAGCCGTTACACATGTGTACACAAAGTGATTTTCAGGCCCTGAAACGCGTTATGGGAAATTCAAGTTACCTTCAAATCTAACTTTGTGAAAAGTCAAAATACTCTGGTAAAAGCAGTTCTAAATGATGAATTCCCCAGTACCCTTATGATTAAGAACTGTTTGGATGGTTTCCCAACTGTTTTTCAAAGTGCACTTCAACATCTCATACTCACTTTTTGAAATCCCCATTGACTTGCATTGGGCCAAAACTGAAGTTGAATGAAACTCAATGAGTCTTAACTGCAATGTTGTGAAACCACTTGAAACACATCTGCGACATAGTTTTTCACAGAAATGAAGTGTTTTGAACAGTTTCCTGGTGGAAAACAAGCCGTTACACATGTGTACACAAAGTGATTTTCAGGCCCTGAAACGCGTTATGGGAAATTCAAGTTACCTTCAAATCTAACTTTGTGAAAAGTCAAAATACTCTGGTAAAAGCAGTTCTAAATGATGAATTCCCCAGTACCCTTATGATTAAGAACTGTTTGGATGGTTTCCCAACTGTTTTTCAAAGTGCACTTCAACATCTCATACTCACTTTTTGAAATCCCCATTGACTTGCATTGGGCCAAAACTGAAGTTGAATGAAACTCAATGAGTCTTAACTGCAATGTTGTGAAACCACTTGAAACACATCTGCGACATAGTTTTTCACAGAAATGAAGTGTTTTGAACAGTTTCCTGGTGGAAAACAAGCCGTTACACATGTGTACACAAAGTGATTTTCAGGCCCTGAAACGCGTTATGGGAAATTCAAGTTACCTTCAAATCTAACTTTGTGAAAAGTCAAAATACTCTGGTAAAAGCAGTTCTAAATGATGAATTCCCCAGTACCCTTATGATTAAGAACTGTTTGGATGGTTTCCCAACTGTTTTTCAAAGTGCACTTCAACATCTCATACTCACTTTTGAAATCCCCATTGACTTGCATTGGGCCAAAACTGAAGTTGAATGAAACTCAATGAGTCTTAACTGCAATGTTGTGAAACCACTTGAAACACATCTGCGACATAGTTTTTCACAGAAATGAAGTGTTTTGAACAGTTTCCTGGTGGAAAACAAGCCGTTACACATGTGTACACAAAGTGATTTTCAGGCCCTGAAGCGCGTTATGGGAAATTCAAGTTACCTTCAAATCTAACTTTGTGAAAAGTCAAAATACTCTGGTAAAAGCAGTTCTAAATGATGAATTCCCCAGTACCCTTATGATTAAGAACTGTTTGGATGGTTTCCCAACTGTTTTTCAAAGTGCACTTCAACATCTCATACTCACTTTTTGAAATCCCCATTGACTTGCATTGGGCCAAAACTGAAGTTGAATGAAACTCAATGAGTCTTAACTGCAATGTTGTGAAACCACTTGAAACACATCTGCGACATAGTTTTTCACAGAAATGAAGTGTTTTGAACAGTTTCCTGGTGGAAAACAAGCCGTTACACATGTGTACACAAAGTGATTTTCAGGCCCTGAAACACGTTATGGGAAATTCAAGTTACCTTCAAATCTAACTTTGTGAAAAGTCAAAATACTCTGGTAAAAGCAGTTCTAAATGATGAATTCCCCAGTACCCTTATGATTAAGAACTGTTTGGATGGTTTCCCAACTGTTTTCAAAGTGCACTTCAACATCTCATACTCACTTTTTGAAATCCCCATTGACTTGCATTGGGCCAAAACTGAAGTTGAATGAAACTCAATGAGTCTTAACTGCAATGTTGTGAAACCACTTGAAACACATCTGCGACATAGTTTTTCACAGAAATGAAGTGTTTTGAACAGTTTCCTGGTGGAAAACAAGCCGTTACACATGTGTACACAAAGTGATTTTCAGGCCCTGAAACGCGTTATGGGAAATTCAAGTTACCTTCAAATCTAACTTTGTGAAAAGTCAAAATACTCTGGTAAAAGCAGTTCTAAATGATGAATTCCCCAGTACCCTTATGATTAAGAACTGTTTGGATGGTTTCCCAACTGTTTTTCAAAGTGCACTTCAACATCTCATACTCACTTTTTGAAATCCCCATTGACTTGCATTGGGCCAAAACTGAAGTTGAATGAAACTCAATGAGTCTTAACTGCAATGTTGTGAAACCACTTGAAACACATCTGCGACATAGTTTTTCACAGAAATGAAGTGTTTTGAACAGTTTCCTGGTGGAAAACAAGCCGTTACACATGTGTACACAAAGTGATTTTCAGGCCCTGAAACGCGTTATGGGAAATTCAAGTTACCTTCAAATCTAACTTTGTGAAAAGTCAAAATACTCTGGTAAAAGCAGTTCTAAATGATGAATTCCCCAGTACCCTTATGATTAAGAACTGTTTGGATGGTTTCCCAACTGTTTTTCAAAGTGCACTTCAACATCTCATACTCACTTTTGAAATCCCCATTGACTTGCATTGGGCCAAAACTGAAGTTGAATGAAACTCAATGAGTCTTAACTGCAATGTTGTGAAACCACTTGAAACACATCTGCGACATAGTTTTTCACAGAAATGAAGTGTTTTGAACAGTTTCCTGGTGGAAAACAAGCCGTTACACATGTGTACACAAAGTGATTTTCAGGCCCTGAAACGCGTTATGGGAAATTCAAGTTACCTTCAAATCTAACTTTGTGAAAAGTCAAAATACTCTGGTAAAAGCAGTTCTAAATGATGAATTCCCCAGTACCCTTATGATTAAGAACTGTTTGGATGGTTTCCCAACTGTTTTTCAAAGTGCACTTCAACATCTCATACTCACTTTTTGAAATCCCCATTGACTTGCATTGGGCCAAAACTGAAGTTGAATGAAACTCAATGAGTCTTAACTGCAATGTTGTGAAACCACTTGAAACACATCTGCGACATAGTTTTTCACAGAAATGAAGTGTTTTGAACAGTTTCCTGGTGGAAAACAAGCCGTTACACATGTGTACACAAAGTGATTTTCAGGCCCTGAAACGCGTTATGGGAAATTCAAGTTACCTTCAAATCTAACTTTGTGAAAAGTCAAAATACTCTGGTAAAAGCAGTTCTAAATGATGAATTCCCCAGTACCCAGTACTGTTTTTATGCACTTCAACATCTCATACTCACTTTTTAAGAACTGTTTGGATGGTTTCCCAACTGTTTTTCAAAGTGCACTTCAACATCTCATACTCACTTTTTGAAATCCCCATTGACTTGCATTGGGCCAAAACTGAAGTTGAATGAAACTCAATGAGTCTTAACTGCAATGTTGTGAAACCACTTGAAACACATCTGCGACATAGTTTTTCACAGAAATGAAGTGTTTTGAACAGTTTCCTGGTGGAAAACAAGCCGTTACACATGTGTACACAAAGTGATTTTCAGGCCCTGAAACGCGTTATGGGAAATTCAAGTTACCTTCAAATCTAACTTTGTGAAAAGTCAAAATACTCTGGTAAAAGCAGTTCTAAATGATGAATTCCCCAGTACCCTTATGATTAAGAACTGTTTGGATGGTTTCCCAACTGTTTTCAAAGTGCACTTCAACATCTCATACTCACTTTTTGAAATCCCCATTGACTTGCATTGGGCCAAAACTGAAGTTGAATGAAACTCAATGAGTCTTAACTGCAATGTTGTGAAACCACTTGAAACACATCTGCGACATAGTTTTTCACAGAAATGAAGTGTTTTGAACAGTTTCCTGGTGGAAAACAAGCCGTTACACATGTGTACACAAAGTGATTTTCAGGCCCTGAAACGCGTTATGGGAAATTCAAGTTACCTTCAAATCTAACTTTGTGAAAAGTCAAAATACTCTGGTAAAAGCAGTTCTAAATGATGAATTCCCCAGTACCCTTATGATTAAGAACTGTTTGGATGGTTTCCCAACTGTTTTTCAAAGTGCACTTCAACATCTCATACTCACTTTTGAAATCCCCATTGACTTGCATTGGGCCAAAACTGAAATTGAATGAAACTCAATGAGTCTTAACTGCAATGTTGTGAAACCACTTGAAACACATCTGCGACATAGTTTTTCACAGAAATGAAGTGTTTTGAACAGTTTCCTGGTGGAAAACAAGCCGTTACACATGTGTACACAAAGTGATTTTCAGGCCCTGAAACGCGTTATGGGAAATTCAAGTTACCTTCAAATCTAACTTTGTGAAAAGTCAAAATACTCTGGTAAAAGCAGTTCTAAATGATGAATTCCCCAGTACCCTTATGATTAAGAACTGTTTGGATGGTTTCCCAACTGTTTTCAAAGTGCACTTCAACATCTCATACTCACTTTTTGAAATCCCCATTGACTTGCATTGGGCCAAAACTGAAGTTGAATGAAACTCAATGAGTCTTAACTGCAATGTTGTGAAACCACTTGAAACACATCTGCGACATAGTTTTTCACAGAAATGAAGTGTTTTGAACAGTTTCCTGGTGGAAAACAAGCCGTTACACATGTGTACACAAAGTGATTTTCAGGCCCTGAAACGCGTTATGGGAAATTCAAGTTACCTTCAAATCTAACTTTGTGAAAAGTCAAAATACTCTGGTAAAAGCAGTTCTAAATGATGAATTCCCCAGTACCCTTATGATTAAGAACTGTTTGGATGGTTTCCCAACTGTTTTTCAAAGTGCACTTCAACATCTCATACTCACTTTTTGAAATCCCCATTGACTTGCATTGGGCCAAAACTGAAGTTGAATGAAACTCAATGAGTCTTAACTGCAATGTTGTGAAACCACTTGAAACACATCTGCGACATAGTTTTTCACAGAAATGAAGTGTTTTGAACAGTTTCCTGGTGGAAAACAAGCCGTTACACATGTGTACACAAAGTGATTTTCAGGCCCTGAAACGCGTTATGGGAAATTCAAGTTACCTTCAAATCTAACTTTGTGAAAAGTCAAAATACTCTGGTAAAAGCAGTTCTAAATGATGAATTCCCCAGTACCCTTATGATTAAGAACTGTTTGGATGGTTTCCCAACTGTTTTTCAAAGTGCACTTCAACATCTCATACTCACTTTTTGAAATCCCCATTGACTTGCATTGGGCCAAAACTGAAGTTGAATGAAACTCAATGAGTCTTAACTGCAATGTTGTGAAACCACTTGAAACACATCTGCGACATAGTTTTTCACAGAAATGAAGTGTTTTGAACAGTTTCCTGGTGGAAAACAAGCCGTTACACATGTGTACACAAAGTGATTTTCAGGCCCTGAAACGCGTTATGGGAAATTCAAGTTACCTTCAAATCTAACTTTGTGAAAAGTCAAAATACTCTGGTAAAAGCAGTTCTAAATGATGAATTCCCCAGTACCCTTATGATTAAGAACTGTTTGGATGGTTTCCCAACTGTTTTTCAAAGTGCACTTCAACATCTCATACTCACTTTTTGAAATCCCCATTGACTTGCATTGGGCCAAAACTGAAGTTGAATGAAACTCAATGAGTCTTAACTGCAATGTTGTGAAACCACTTGAAACACATCTGCGACATAGTTTTTCACAGAAATGAAGTGTTTTGAACAGTTTCCTGGTGGAAAACAAGCCGTTACACATGTGTACACAAAGTGATTTTCAGGCCCTGAAGCGCGTTATGGGAAATTCAAGTTACCTTCAAATCTAACTTTGTGAAAAGTCAAAATACTCTGGTAAAAGCAGTTCTAAATGATGAATTCCCCAGTACCCTTATGATTAAGAACTGTTTGGATGGTTTCCCAACTGTTTTCAAAGTGCACTTCAACATCTCATACTCACTTTTTGAAATCCCCATTGACTTGCATTGGGCCAAAACTGAAGTTGAATGAAACTCAATGAGTCTTAACTGCAATGTTGTGAAACCACTTGAAACACATCTGCGACATAGTTTTTCACAGAAATGAAGTGTTTTGAACAGTTTCCTGGTGGAAAACAAGCCGTTACACATGTGTACACAAAGTGATTTTCAGGCCCTGAAACGCGTTATGGGAAATTCAAGTTACCTTCAAATCTAACTTTGTGAAAAGTCAAAATACTCTGGTAAAAGCAGTTCTAAATGATGAATTCCCCAGTACCCTTATGATTAAGAACTGTTTGGATGGTTTCCCAACTGTTTTTCAAAGTGCACTTCAACATCTCATACTCACTTTTTGAAATCCCCATTGACTTGCATTGGGCCAAAACTGAAGTTGAATGAAACTCAATGAGTCTTAACTGCAATGTTGTGAAACCACTTGAAACACATCTGCGACATAGTTTTTCACAGAAATGAAGTGTTTTGAACAGTTTCCTGGTGGAAAACAAGCCGTTACACATGTGTACACAAAGTGATTTTCAGGCCCTGAACCGCGTTATGGGAAATTCAAGTTACCTTCAAATCTAACTTTGTGAAAAGTCAAAATACTCTGGTAAAAGCAGTTCTAAATGATGAATTCCCCAGTACCCTTATGATTAAGAACTGTTTGGATGGTTTCCCAACTGTTTTTCAAAGTGCACTTCAACATCTCATACTCACTTTTTGAAATCCCCATTGACTTGCATTGGGCCAAAACTGAAGTTGAATGAAACTCAATGAGTCTTAACTGCAATGTTGTGAAACCACTTGAAACACATCTGCGACATAGTTTTCACAGAAATGAAGTGTTTTGAACAGTTTCCTGGTGGAAAACAAGCCGTTACACATGTGTACACAAAGTGATTTTCAGGCCCTGAAGCGCGTTATGGGAAATTCAAGTTACCTTCAAATCTAACTTTGTGAAAAGTCAAAATACTCTGGTAAAAGCAGTTCTAAATGATGAATTCCCCAGTACCCTTATGATTAAGAACTGTTTGGATGGTTTCCCAACTGTTTTTCAAAGTGCACTTCAACATCTCATACTCACTTTTTGAAATCCCCATTGACTTGCATTGGGCCAAAACTGAAGTTGAATGAAACTCAATGAGTCTTAACTGCAATGTTGTGAAACCACTTGAAACACATCTGCGACATAGTTTTTCACAGAAATGAAGTGTTTTGAACAGTTTCCTGGTGGAAAACAAGCCGTTACACATGTGTACACAAAGTGATTTTCAGGCCCTGAAACGCGTTATGGGAAATTCAAGTTACCTTCAAATCTAACTTTGTGAAAAGTCAAAATACTCTGGTAAAAGCAGTTCTAAATGATGAATTCCCCAGTACCCTTATGATTAAGAACTGTTTGGATGGTTTCCCAACTGTTTTCAAAGTGCACTTCAACATCTCATACTCACTTTTGAAATCCCCATTGACTTGCATTGGGCCAAAACTGAAGTTGAATGAAACTCAATGAGTCTTAACTGCAATGTTGTGAAACCACTTGAAACACATCTGCGACATAGTTTTTCACAGAAATGAAGTGTTTTGAACAGTTTCCTGGTGGAAAACAAGCCGTTACACATGTGTACACAAAGTGATTTTCAGGCCCTGAAACGCGTTATGGGAAATTCAAGTTACCTTCAAATCTAACTTTGTGAAAAGTCAAAATACTCTGGTAAAAGCAGTTCTAAATGATGAATTCCCCAGTACCCTTATGATTAAGAACTGTTTGGATGGTTTCCCAACTGTTTTTCAAAGTGCACTTCAACATCTCATACTCACTTTTGAAATCCCCATTGACTTGCATTGGGCCAAAACTGAAGTTGAATGAAACTCAATGAGTCTTAACTGCAATGTTGTGAAACCACTTGAAACACATCTGCGACATAGTTTTTCACAGAAATGAAGTGTTTTGAACAGTTTCCTGGTGGAAAACAAGCCGTTACACATGTGTACACAAAGTGATTTTCAGGCCCTGAAACGCGTTATGGGAAATTCAAGTTACCTTCAAATCTAACTTTGTGAAAAGTCAAAATACTCTGGTAAAAGCAGTTCTAAATGATGAATTCCCCAGTACCCTTATGATTAAGAACTGTTTGGATGGTTTCCCAACTGTTTTTCAAAGTGCACTTCAACATCTCATACTCACTTTTTGAAATCCCCATTGACTTGCATTGGGCCAAAACTGAAGTTGAATGAAACTCAATGAGTCTTAACTGCAATGTTGTGAAACCACTTGAAACACATCTGCGACATAGTTTTTCACAGAAATGAAGTGTTTTGAACAGTTTCCTGGTGGAAAACAAGCCGTTACACATGTGTACACAAAGTGATTTTCAGGCCCTGAAACGCGTTATGGGAAATTCAAGTTACCTTCAAATCTAACTTTGTGAAAAGTCAAAATACTCTGGTAAAAGCAGTTCTAAATGATGAATTCCCCAGTACCCTTATGATTAAGAACTGTTTGGATGGTTTCCCAACTGTTTTTCAAAGTGCACTTCAACATCTCATACTCACTTTTTGAAATCCCCATTGACTTGCATTGGGCCAAAACTGAAGTTGAATGAAACTCAATGAGTCTTAACTGCAATGTTGTGAAACCACTTGAAACACATCTGCGACATAGTTTTTCACAGAAATGAAGTGTTTTGAACAGTTTCCTGGTGGAAAACAAGCCGTTACACATGTGTACACAAAGTGATTTTCAGGCCCTGAAACGCGTTATGGGAAATTCAAGTTACCTTCAAATCTAACTTTGTGAAAAGTCAAAATACTCTGGTAAAAGCAGTTCTAAATGATGAATTCCCCAGTACCCTTATGATTAAGAACTGTTTGGATGGTTTCCCAACTGTTTTTCAAAGTGCACTTCAACATCTCATACTCACTTTTGAAATCCCCATTGACTTGCATTGGGCCAAAACTGAAGTTAAATGAAACTCAATGAGTCTTAACTGCAATGTTGTGAAACCACTTGAAACACATCTGCGACATAGTTTTTCACAGAAATGAAGTGTTTTGAACAGTTTCCTGGTGGAAAACAAGCCGTTACACATGTGTACACAAAGTGATTTTCAGGCCCTGAAACGCGTTATGGGAAATTCAAGTTACCTTCAAATCTAACTTTGTGAAAAGTCAAAATACTCTGGTAAAAGCAGTTCTAAATGATGAATTCCCCAGTACCCTTATGATTAAGAACTGTTTGGATGGTTTCCCAACTGTTTTTCAAAGTGCACTTCAACATCTCATACTCACTTTTTGAAATCCCCATTGACTTGCATTGGGCCAAAACTGAAGTTGAATGAAACTCAATGAGTCTTAACTGCAATGTTGTGAAACCACTTGAAACACATCTGCGACATAGTTTTTCACAGAAATGAAGTGTTTTGAACAGTTTCCTGGTGGAAAACAAGCCGTTACACATGTGTACACAAAGTGATTTTCAGGCCCTGAAACGTTATGGGAAATTCAAGTTACCTTCAAATCTAACTTTGTGAAAAGTCAAAATACTCTGGTAAAAGCAGTTCTAAATGATGAATTCCCCAGTACCCTTATGATTAAGAACTGTTTGGATGGTTTCCCAACTGTTTTTCAAAGTGCACTTCAACATCTCATACTCACTTTTGAAATCCCCATTGACTTGCATTGGGCCAAAACTGAAGTTGAATGAAACTCAATGAGTCTTAACTGCAATGTTGTGAAACCACTTGAAACACATCTGCGACATAGTTTTTCACAGAAATGAAGTGTTTTGAACAGTTTCCTGGTGGAAAACAAGCCGTTACACATGTGTACACAAAGTGATTTTCAGGCCCTGAAACGCGTTATGGGAAATTCAAGTTACCTTCAAATCTAACTTTGTGAAAAGTCAAAATACTCTGGTAAAAGCAGTTCTAAATGATGAATTCCCCAGTACCCTTATGATTAAGAACTGTTTGGATGGTTTCCCAACTGTTTTTCAAAGTGCACTTCAACATCTCATACTCACTTTTGAAATCCCCATTGACTTGCATTGGGCCAAAACTGAAGTTGAATGAAACTCAATGAGTCTTAACTGCAATGTTGTGAAACCACTTGAAACACATCTGCGACATAGTTTTTCACAGAAATGAAGTGTTTTGAACAGTTTCCTGGTGGAAAACAAGCCGTTACACATGTGTACACAAAGTGATTTTCAGGCCCTGAAACGCGTTATGGGAAATTCAAGTTACCTTCAAATCTAACTTTGTGAAAAGTCAAAATACTCTGGTAAAAGCAGTTCTAAATGATGAATTCCCCAGTACCCTTATGATTAAGAACTGTTTGGATGGTTTCCCAACTGTTTTTCAAAGTGCACTTCAACATCTCATACTCACTTTTTGAAATCCCCATTGACTTGCATTGGGCCAAAACTGAAGTTGAATGAAACTCAATGAGTCTTAACTGCAATGTTGTGAAACCACTTGAAACACATCTGCGACATAGTTTTTCACAGAAATGAAGTGTTTTGAACAGTTTCCTGGTGGAAAACAAGCCGTTACACATGTGTACACAAAGTGATTTTCAGGCCCTGAAACGCGTTATGGGAAATTCAAGTTACCTTCAAATCTAACTTTGTGAAAAGTCAAAATACTCTGGTAAAAGCAGTTCTAAATGATGAATTCCCCAGTACCCTTATGATTAAGAACTGTTTGGATGGTTTCCCAACTGTTTTTCAAAGTGCACTTCAACATCTCATACTCACTTTTTGAAATCCCCATTGACTTGCATTGGGCCAAAACTGAAGTTGAATGAAACTCAATGAGTCTTAACTGCAATGTTGTGAAACCACTTGAAACACATCTGCGACATAGTTTTTCACAGAAATGAAGTGTTTTGAACAGTTTCCTGGTGGAAAACAAGCCGTTACACATGTGTACACAAAGTGATTTTCAGGCCCTGAAACGCTATGGGAAATTCAAGTTACCTTCAAATCTAACTTTGTGAAAAGTCAAAATACTCTGGTAAAAGCAGTTCTAAATGATGAATTCCCCAGTACCCTTATGATTAAGAACTGTTTGGATGGTTTCCCAACTGTTTTTCAAAGTGCACTTCAACATCTCATACTCACTTTTGAAATCCCCATTGACTTGCATTGGGCCAAAACTGAAGTTGAATGAAACTCAATGAGTCTTAACTGCAATGTTGTGAAACCACTTGAAACACATCTGCGACATAGTTTTTCACAGAAATGAAGTGTTTTGAACAGTTTCCTGGTGGAAAACAAGCCGTTACACATGTGTACACAAAGTGATTTTCAGGCCCTGAAACGCGTTATGGGAAATTCAAGTTACCTTCAAATCTAACTTTGTGAAAAGTCAAAATACTCTGGTAAAAGCAGTTCTAAATGATGAATTCCCCAGTACCCTTATGATTAAGAACTGTTTGGATGGTTTCCCAACTGTTTTCAAAGTGCACTTCAACATCTCATACTCACTTTTTGAAATCCCCATTGACTTGCATTGGGCCAAAACTGAAGTTGAATGAAACTCAATGAGTCTTAACTGCAATGTTGTGAAACCACTTGAAACACATCTGCGACATAGTTTTTCACAGAAATGAAGTGTTTTGAACAGTTTCCTGGTGGAAAACAAGCCGTTACACATGTGTACACAAAGTGATTTTCAGGCCCTGAAACGCGTTATGGGAAATTCAAGTTACCTTCAAATCTAACTTTGTGAAAAGTCAAAATACTCTGGTAAAAGCAGTTCTAAATGATGAATTCCCCAGTACCCTTATGATTAAGAACTGTTTGGATGGTTTCCCAACTGTTTTTCAAAGTGCACTTCAACATCTCATACTCACTTTTGAAATCCCCATTGACTTGCATTGGGCCAAAACTGAAGTTGAATGAAACTCAATGAGTCTTAACTGCAATGTTGTGAAACCACTTGAAACACATCTGCGACATAGTTTTTCACAGAAATGAAGTGTTTTGAACAGTTTCCTGGTGGAAAACAAGCCGTTACACATGTGTACACAAAGTGATTTTCAGGCCCTGAAACGCGTTATGGGAAATTCAAGTTACCTTCAAATCTAACTTTGTGAAAAGTCAAAATACTCTGGTAAAAGCAGTTCTAAATGATGAATTCCCCAGTACCCTTATGATTAAGAACTGTTTGGATGGTTTCCCAACTGTTTTTCAAAGTGCACTTCAACATCTCATACTCACTTTTGAAATCCCCATTGACTTGCATTGGGCCAAAACTGAAGTTGAATGAAACTCAATGAGTCTTAACTGCAATGTTGTGAAACCACTTGAAACACATCTGCGACATAGTTTTTCACAGAAATGAAGTGTTTTGAACAGTTTCCTGGTGGAAAACAAGCCGTTACACATGTGTACACAAAGTGATTTTCAGGCCCTGAAACGCGTTATGGGAAATTCAAGTTACCTTCAAATCTAACTTTGTGAAAAGTCAAAATACTCTGGTAAAAGCAGTTCTAAATGATGAATTCCCCAGTACCCTTATGATTAAGAACTGTTTGGATGGTTTCCCAACTGTTTTTCAAAGTGCACTTCAACATCTCATACTCACTTTTTGAAATCCCCATTGACTTGCATTGGGCCAAAACTGAAGTTGAATGAAACTCAATGAGTCTTAACTGCAATGTTGTGAAACCACTTGAAACACATCTGCGACATAGTTTTTCACAGAAATGAAGTGTTTTGAACAGTTTCCTGGTGGAAAACAAGCCGTTACACATGTGTACACAAAGTGATTTTCAGGCCCTGAAACGTTATGGGAAATTCAAGTTACCTTCAAATCTAACTTTGTGAAAAGTCAAAATACTCTGGTAAAAGCAGTTCTAAATGATGAATTCCCCAGTACCCTTATGATTAAGAACTGTTTGGATGGTTTCCCAACTGTTTTTCAAAGTGCACTTCAACATCTCATACTCACTTTTGAAATCCCCATTGACTTGCATTGGGCCAAAACTGAAGTTGAATGAAACTCAATGAGTCTTAACTGCAATGTTGTGAAACCACTTGAAACACATCTGCGACATAGTTTTTCACAGAAATGAAGTGTTTTGAACAGTTTCCTGGTGGAAAACAAGCCGTTACACATGTGTACACAAAGTGATTTTCAGGCCCTGAAACGCTGCTATGGGAAATTCAAGTTACCTTCAAATCTAACTTTGTGAAAAGTCAAAATACTCTGGTAAAAGCAGTTCTAAATGATGAATTCCCCAGTACCCTTATGATTAAGAACTGTTTGGATGGTTTCCCAACTGTTTTTCAAAGTGCACTTCAACATCTCATACTCACTTTTTGAAATCCCCATTGACTTGCATTGGGCCAAAACTGAAGTTGAATGAAACTCAATGAGTCTTAACTGCAATGTTGTGAAACCACTTGAAACACATCTGCGACATAGTTTTTCACAGAAATGAAGTGTTTTGAACAGTTTCCTGGTGGAAAACAAGCCGTTACACATGTGTACACAAAGTGATTTTCAGGCCCTGAAACGCGTTATGGGAAATTCAAGTTACCTTCAAATCTAACTTTGTGAAAAGTCAAAATACTCTGGTAAAAGCAGTTCTAAATGATGAATTCCCCAGTACCCTTATGATTAAGAACTGTTTGGATGGTTTCCCAACTGTTTTTCAAAGTGCACTTCAACATCTCATACTCACTTTTGAAATCCCCATTGACTTGCATTGGGCCAAAACTGAAGTTGAATGAAACTCAATGAGTCTTAACTGCAATGTTGTGAAACCACTTGAAACACATCTGCGACATAGTTTTTCACAGAAATGAAGTGTTTTGAACAGTTTCCTGGTGGAAAACAAGCCGTTACACATGTGTACACAAAGTGATTTTCAGGCCCTGAAACGCGTTATGGGAAATTCAAGTTACCTTCAAATCTAACTTTGTGAAAAGTCAAAATACTCTGGTAAAAGCAGTTCTAAATGATGAATTCCCCAGTACCCTTATGATTAAGAACTGTTTGGATGGTTTCCCAACTGTTTTTCAAAGTGCACTTCAACATCTCATACTCACTTTTGAAATCCCCATTGACTTGCATTGGGCCAAAACTGAAGTTGAATGAAACTCAATGAGTCTTAACTGCAATGTTGTGAAACCACTTGAAACACATCTGCGACATAGTTTTTCACAGAAATGAAGTGTTTTGAACAGTTTCCTGGTGGAAAACAAGCCGTTACACATGTGTACACAAAGTGATTTTCAGGCCCTGAAACGCGTTATGGGAAATTCAAGTTACCTTCAAATCTAACTTTGTGAAAAGTCAAAATACTCTGGTAAAAGCAGTTCTAAATGATGAATTCCCCAGTACCCTTATGATTAAGAACTGTTTGGATGGTTTCCCAACTGTTTTTCAAAGTGCACTTCAACATCTCATACTCACTTTTGAAATCCCCATTGACTTGCATTGGGCCAAAACTGAAGTTGAATGAAACTCAATGAGTCTTAACTGCAATGTTGTGAAACCACTTGAAACACATCTGCGACATAGTTTTTCACAGAAATGAAGTGTTTTGAACAGTTTCCTGGTGGAAAACAAGCCGTTACACATGTGTACACAAAGTGATTTTCAGGCCCTGAAACGCGCTATGGGAAATTCAAGTTACCTTCAAATCTAACTTTGTGAAAAGTCAAAATACTCTGGTAAAAGCAGTTCTAAATGATGAATTCCCCAGTACCCTTATGATTAAGAACTGTTTGGATGGTTTCCCAACTGTTTTTCAAAGTGCACTTCAACATCTCATACTCACTTTTGAAATCCCCATTGACTTGCATTGGGCCAAAACTGAAGTTGAATGAAACTCAATGAGTCTTAACTGCAATGTTGTGAAACCACTTGAAACACATCTGCGACATAGTTTTTCACAGAAATGAAGTGTTTTGAACAGTTTCCTGGTGGAAAACAAGCCGTTACACATGTGTACACAAAGTGATTTTCAGGCCCTGAAACGCGTTATGGGAAATTCAAGTTACCTTCAAATCTAACTTTGTGAAAAGTCAAAATACTCTGGTAAAAGCAGTTCTAAATGATGAATTCCCCAGTACCCTTATGATTAAGAACTGTTTGGATGGTTTCCCAACTGTTTTTCAAAGTGCACTTCAACATCTCATACTCACTTTTGAAATCCCCATTGACTTGCATTGGGCCAAAACTGAAGTTGAATGAAACTCAATGAGTCTTAACTGCAATGTTGTGAAACCACTTGAAACACATCTGCGACATAGTTTTTCACAGAAATGAAGTGTTTTGAACAGTTTCCTGGTGGAAAACAAGCCGTCACACATGTGTACACAAAGTGATTTTCAGGCCCTGAAACGCGTTATGGGAAATTCAAGTTACCTTCAAATCTAACTTTGTGAAAAGTCAAAATACTCTGGTAAAAGCAGTTCTAAATGATGAATTCCCCAGTACCCTTATGATTAAGAACTGTTTGGATGGTTTCCCAACTGTTTTTCAAAGTGCACTTCAACATCTCATACTCACTTTTTGAAATCCCCATTGACTTGCATTGGGCCAAAACTGAAGTTGAATGAAACTCAATGAGTCTTAACTGCAATGTTGTGAAACCACTTGAAACACATCTGCGACATAGTTTTTCACAGAAATGAAGTGTTTTGAACAGTTTCCTGGTGAAAAACAAGCCGTTACACATGTGTACACAAAGTGATTTTCAGGCCCTGAAACGCGTTATGGGAAATTCAAGTTACCTTCAAATCTAACTTTGTGAAAAGTCAAAATACTCTGGTAAAAGCAGTTCTAAATGATGAATTCCCCAGTACCCTTATGATTAAGAACTGTTTGGATGGTTTCCCAACTGTTTTTCAAAGTGCACTTCAACATCTCATACTCACTTTTTGAAATCCCCATTGACTTGCATTGGGCCAAAACTGAAGTTGAATGAAACTCAATGAGTCTTAACTGCAATGTTGTGAAACCACTTGAAACACATCTGCGACATAGTTTTTCACAGAAATGAAGTGTTTTGAACAGTTTCCTGGTGGAAAACAAGCCGTTACACATGTGTACACAAAGTGATTTTCAGGCCCTGAAACGCGCTATGGGAAATTCAAGTTACCTTCAAATCTAACTTTGTGAAAAGTCAAAATACTCTGGTAAAAGCAGTTCTAAATGATGAATTCCCCAGTACCCTTATGATTAAGAACTGTTTGGATGGTTTCCCAACTGTTTTTCAAAGTGCACTTCAACATCTCATACTCACTTTTTGAAATCCCCATTGACTTGCATTGGGCCAAAACTGAAGTTGAATGAAACTCAATGAGTCTTAACTGCAATGTTGTGAAACCACTTGAAACACATCTGCGACATAGTTTTTCACAGAAATGAAGTGTTTTGAACAGTTTCCTGGTGGAAAACAAGCCGTTACACATGTGTACACAAAGTGATTTTCAGGCCCTGAAACGCGTTATGGGAAATTCAAGTTACCTTCAAATCTAACTTTGTGAAAAGTCAAAATACTCTGGTAAAAGCAGTTCTAAATGATGAATTCCCCAGTACCCTTATGATTAAGAACTGTTTGGATGGTTTCCCAACTGTTTTTCAAAGTGCACTTCAACATCTCATACTCACTTTTGAAATCCCCATTGACTTGCATTGGGCCAAAACTGAAGTTGAATGAAACTCAATGAGTCTTAACTGCAATGTTGTGAAACCACTTGAAACACATCTGCGACATAGTTTTTCACAGAAATGAAGTGTTTTGAACAGTTTCCTGGTGGAAAACAAGCCGTTACACATGTGTACACAAAGTGATTTTCAGGCCCTGAAACGCGTTATGGGAAATTCAAGTTACCTTCAAATCTAACTTTGTGAAAAGTCAAAATACTCTGGTAAAAGCAGTTCTAAATGATGAATTCCCCAGTACCCTTATGATTAAGAACTGTTTGGATGGTTTCCCAACTGTTTTTCAAAGTGCACTTCAACATCTCATACTCACTTTTTGAAATCCCCATTGACTTGCATTGGGCCAAAACTGAAGTTGAATGAAACTCAATGAGTCTTAACTGCAATGTTGTGAAACCACTTGAAACACATCTGCGACATAGTTTTTCACAGAAATGAAGTGTTTTGAACAGTTTCCTGGTGGAAAACAAGCCGTTACACATGTGTACACAAAGTGATTTTCAGGCCCTGAAACGCGTTATGGGAAATTCAAGTTACCTTCAAATCTAACTTTGTGAAAAGTCAAAATACTCTGGTAAAAGCAGTTCTAAATGATGAATTCCCCAGTACCCTTATGATTAAGAACTGTTTGGATGGTTTCCCAACTGTTTTTCAAAGTGCACTTCAACATCTCATACTCACTTTTGAAATCCCCATTGACTTGCATTGGGCCAAAACTGAAGTTGAATGAAACTCAATGAGTCTTAACTGCAATGTTGTGAAACCACTTGAAACACATCTGCGACATAGTTTTTCACAGAAATGAAGTGTTTTGAACAGTTTCCTGGTGGAAAACAAGCCGTTACACATGTGTACACAAAGTGATTTTCAGGCCCTGAAACGCGTTATGGGAAATTCAAGTTACCTTCAAATCTAACTTTGTGAAAAGTCAAAATACTCTGGTAAAAGCAGTTCTAAATGATGAATTCCCAGTACCCTTATGATTAAGAACTGTTTGGATGGTTTCCCAACTGTTTTTCAAAGTGCACTTCAACATCTCATACTCACTTTTTGAAATCCCCATTGACTTGCATTGGGCCAAAACTGAAGTTGAATGAAACTCAATGAGTCTTAACTGCAATGTTGTGAAACCACTTGAAACACATCTGCGACATAGTTTTTCACAGAAATGAAGTGTTTTGAACAGTTTCCTGGTGGAAAACAAGCCGTTACACATGTGTACACAAAGTGATTTTCAGGCCCTGAAACGCTTATGGGAAATTCAAGTTACCTTCAAATCTAACTTTGTGAAAAGTCAAAACACTCTGGTAAAAGCAGTTCTAAATGATGAATTCCCCAGTACCCTTATGATTAAGAACTGTTTGGATGGTTTCCCAACTGTTTTTCAAAGTGCACTTCAACATCTCATACTCACTTTTTGAAATCCCCATTGACTTGCATTGGGCCAAAACTGAAGTTGAATGAAACTCAATGAGTCTTAACTGCAATGTTGTGAAACCACTTGAAACACATCTGCGACATAGTTTTTCACAGAAATGAAGTGTTTTGAACAGTTTCCTGGTGGAAAACAAGCCGTCACACATGTGTACACAAAGTGATTTTCAGGCCCTGAAACGCTTATGGGAAATTCAAGTTACCTTCAAATCTAACTTTGTGAAAAGTCAAAATACTCTGGTAAAAGCAGTTCTAAATGATGAATTCCCCAGTACCCTTATGATTAAGAACTGTTTGGATGGTTTCCCAACTGTTTTTCAAAGTGCACTTCAACATCTCATACTCACTTTTGAAATCCCCATTGACTTGCATTGGGCCAAAACTGAAGTTGAATGAAACTCAATGAGTCTTAACTGCAATGTTGTGAAACCACTTGAAACACATCTGCGACATAGTTTTTCACAGAAATGAAGTGTTTTGAACAGTTTCCTGGTGGAAAACAAGCCGTCACACATGTGTACACAAAGTGATTTTCAGGCCCTGAAACGCGTTATGGGAAATTCAAGTTACCTTCAAATCTAACTTTGTGAAAAGTCAAAATACTCTGGTAAAAGCAGTTCTAAATGATGAATTCCCCAGTACCCTTATGATTAAGAACTGTTTGGATGGTTTCCCAACTGTTTTTCAAAGTGCACTTCAACATCTCATACTCACTTTTGAAATCCCCATTGACTTGCATTGGGCCAAAACTGAAGTTGAATGAAACTCAATGAGTCTTAACTGCAATGTTGTGAAACCACTTGAAACACATCTGCGACATAGTTTTTCACAGAAATGAAGTGTTTTGAACAGTTTCCTGGTGGAAAACAAGCCGTTACACATGTGTACACAAAGTGATTTTCAGGCCCTGAAACGCTTATGGTGAATTCAAGTTACCTTCAAATCTAACTTTGTGAAAAGTCAAAATACTCTGGTAAAAGCAGTTCTAAATGATGAATTCCCCAGTACCCTTATGATTAAGAACTGTTTGGATGGTTTCCCAACTGTTTTTCAAAGTGCACTTCAACATCTCATACTCACTTTTGAAATCCCCATTGACTTGCATTGGGCCAAAACTGAAGTTGAATGAAACTCAATGAGTCTTAACTGCAATGTTGTGAAACCACTTGAAACACATCTGCGACATAGTTTTTCACAGAAATGAAGTGTTTTGAACAGTTTCCTGGTGGAAAACAAGCCGTTACACATGTGTACACAAAGTGATTTTCAGGCCCTGAAACGCGTTATGGTGAATTCAAGTTACCTTCAAATCTAACTTTGTGAAAAGTCAAAATACTCTGGTAAAAGCAGTTCTAAATGATGAATTCCCCAGTACCCTTATGGTTAAGAACTGTTTGGATGGTTTCCCAACTGTTTTTCAAAGTGCACTTCAACATCTCATACTCACTTTTGAAATCCCCATTGACTTGCATTGGGCCAAAACTGAAGTTGAATGAAACTCAATGAGTCTTAACTGCAATGTTGTGAAACCACTTGAAACACATCTGCGACATAGTTTTTCACAGAAATGAAGTGTTTTGAACAGTTTCCTGGTGGAAAACAAGCCGTCACACATGTGTACACAAAGTGATTTTCAGGCCCTGAAACGCGTTATGGTGAATTCAAGTTACCTTCAAATCTAACTTTGTGAAAAGTCAAAATACTCTGGTAAAAGCAGTTCTAAATGATGAATTCCCCAGTACCCTTATGATTAAGAACTGTTTGGATGGTTTCCCAACTGTTTTTCAAAGTGCACTTCAACATCTCATACTCACTTTTTGAAATCCCCATTGACTTGCATTGGGCCAAAACTGAAGTTGAATGAAACTCAATGAGTCTTAACTGCAATGTTGTGAAACCACTTGAAACACATCTGCGACATAGTTTTTCACAGAAATGAAGTGTTTTGAACAGTTTCCTGGTGGAAAACAAGCCGTTACACATGTGTACACAAAGTGATTTTCAGGCCCTGAAACGCGTTATGGGAAATTCAAGTTACCTTCAAATCTAACTTTGTGAAAAGTCAAAATACTCTGGTAAAAGCAGTTCTAAATGATGAATTCCCCAGTACCCTTATGATTAAGAACTGTTTGGATGGTTTCCCAACTGTTTTTCAAAGTGCACTTCAACATCTCATACTCACTTTTTGAAATCCCCATTGACTTGCATTGGGCCAAAACTGAAGTTGAATGAAACTCAATGAGTCTTAACTGCAATGTTGTGAAACCACTTGAAACACATCTGCGACATAGTTTTTCACAGAAATGAAGTGTTTTGAACAGTTTCCTGGTGGAAAACAAGCCGTTACACATGTGTACACAAAGTGATTTTCAGGCCCTGAAACGCGTTATGGGAAATTCAAGTTACCTTCAAATCTAACTTTGTGAAAAGTCAAAATACTCTGGTAAAAGCAGTTCTAAATGATGAATTCCCCAGTACCCTTATGATTAAGAACTGTTTGGATGGTTTCCCAACTGTTTTTCAAAGTGCACTTCAACATCTCATACTCACTTTTGAAATCCCCATTGACTTGCATTGGGCCAAAACTGAAGTTGAATGAAACTCAATGAGTCTTAACTGCAATGTTGTGAAACCACTTGAAACACATCTGCGACATAGTTTTTCACAGAAATGAAGTGTTTTGAACAGTTTCCTGGTGGAAAACAAGCCGTTACACATGTGTACACAAAGTGATTTTCAGGCCCTGAAACGCGTTATGGGAAATTCAAGTTACCTTCAAATCTAACTTTGTGAAAAGTCAAAATACTCTGGTAAAAGCAGTTCTAAATGATGAATTCCCCAGTACCCTTATGATTAAGAACTGTTTGGATGGTTTCCCAACTGTTTTTCAAAGTGCACTTCAACATCTCATACTCACTTTTGAAATCCCCATTGACTTGCATTGGGCCAAAACTGAAGTTGAATGAAACTCAATGAGTCTTAACTGCAATGTTGTGAAACCACTTGAAACACATCTGCGACATAGTTTTTCACAGAAATGAAGTGTTTTGAACAGTTTCCTGGTGGAAAACAAGCCGTTACACATGTGTACACAAAGTGATTTTCAGGCCCTGAAACGCGTTATGGGAAATTCAAGTTACCTTCAAATCTAACTTTGTGAAAAGTCAAAATACTCTGGTAAAAGCAGTTCTAAATGATGAATTCCCCAGTACCCTTATGATTAAGAACTGTTTGGATGGTTTCCCAACTGTTTTTCAAAGTGCACTTCAACATCTCATACTCACTTTTGAAATCCCCATTGACTTGCATTGGGCCAAAACTGAAGTTGAATGAAACTCAATGAGTCTTAACTGCAATGTTGTGAAACCACTTGAAACACATCTGCGACATAGTTTTTCACAGAAATGAAGTGTTTTGAACAGTTTCCTGGTGGAAAACAAGCCGTCACACATGTGTACACAAAGTGATTTTCAGGCCCTGAAACGCGTTATGGGAAATTCAAGTTACCTTCAAATCTAACTTTGTGAAAAGTCAAAATACTCTGGTAAAAGCAGTTCTAAATGATGAATTCCCCAGTACCCTTATGATTAAGAACTGTTTGGATGGTTTCCCAACTGTTTTTCAAAGTGCACTTCAACATCTCATACTCACTTTTTGAAATCCCCATTGACTTGCATTGGGCCAAAACTGAAGTTGAATGAAACTCAATGAGTCTTAACTGCAATGTTGTGAAACCACTTGAAACACATCTGCGACATAGTTTTTCACAGAAATGAAGTGTTTTGAACAGTTTCCTGGTGGAAAACAAGCCGTTACACATGTGTACACAAAGTGATTTTCAGGCCCTGAAACGCGTTATGGGAAATTCAAGTTACCTTCAAATCTAACTTTGTGAAAAGTCAAAATACTCTGGTAAAAGCAGTTCTAAATGATGAATTCCCCAGTACCCTTATGATTAAGAACTGTTTGGATGGTTTCCCAACTGTTTTTCAAAGTGCACTTCAACATCTCATACTCACTTTTTGAAATCCCCATTGACTTGCATTGGGCCAAAACTGAAGTTGAATGAAACTCAATGAGTCTTAACTGCAATGTTGTGAAACCACTTGAAACACATCTGCGACATAGTTTTTCACAGAAATGAAGTGTTTTGAACAGTTTCCTGGTGGAAAACAAGCCGTTACACATGTGTACACAAAGTGATTTTCAGGCCCTGAAACGCGTTATGGGAAATTCAAGTTACCTTCAAATCTAACTTTGTGAAAAGTCAAAATACTCTGGTAAAAGCAGTTCTAAATGATGAATTCCCCAGTACCCTTATGATTAAGAACTGTTTGGATGGTTTCCCAACTGTTTTTCAAAGTGCACTTCAACATCTCATACTCACTTTTGAAATCCCCATTGACTTGCATTGGGCCAAAACTGAAGTTGAATGAAACTCAATGAGTCTTAACTGCAATGTTGTGAAACCACTTGAAACACATCTGCGACATAGTTTTTCACAGAAATGAAGTGTTTTGAACAGTTTCCTGGTGGAAAACAAGCCGTTACACATGTGTACACAAAGTGATTTTCAGGCCCTGAAACGCGTTATGGGAAATTCAAGTTACCTTCAAATCTAACTTTGTGAAAAGTCAAAATACTCTGGTAAAAGCAGTTCTAAATGATGAATTCCCCAGTACCCTTATGATTAAGAACTGTTTGGATGGTTTCCCAACTGTTTTTCAAAGTGCACTTCAACATCTCATACTCACTTTTTGAAATCCCCATTGACTTGCATTGGGCCAAAACTGAAGTTGAATGAAACTCAATGAGTCTTAACTGCAATGTTGTGAAACCACTTGAAACACATCTGCGACATAGTTTTTCACAGAAATGAAGTGTTTTGAACAGTTTCCTGGTGGAAAACAAGCCGTTACACATGTGTACACAAAGTGATTTTCAGGCCCTGAAACGTTATGGGAAATTCAAGTTACCTTCAAATCTAACTTTGTGAAAAGTCAAAATACTCTGGTAAAAGCAGTTCTAAATGATGAATTCCCCAGTACCCTTATGATTAAGAACTGTTTGGATGGTTTCCCAACTGTTTTTCAAAGTGCACTTCAACATCTCATACTCACTTTTTGAAATCCCCATTGACTTGCATTGGGCCAAAACTGAAGTTGAATGAAACTCAATGAGTCTTAACTGCAATGTTGTGAAACCACTTGAAACACATCTGCGACATAGTTTTTCACAGAAATGAAGTGTTTTGAACAGTTTCCTGGTGGAAAACAAGCCGTTACACATGTGTACACAAAGTGATTTTCAGGCCCTGAAACGCGTTATGGGAAATTCAAGTTACCTTCAAATCTAACTTTGTGAAAAGTCAAAATACTCTGGTAAAAGCAGTTCTAAATGATGAATTCCCCAGTACCCTTATGATTAAGAACTGTTTGGATGGTTTCCCAACTGTTTTTCAAAGTGCACTTCAACATCTCATACTCACTTTTTGAAATCCCCATTGACTTGCATTGGGCCAAAACTGAAGTTGAATGAAACTCAATGAGTCTTAACTGCAATGTTGTGAAACCACTTGAAACACATCTGCGACATAGTTTTTCACAGAAATGAAGTGTTTTGAACAGTTTCCTGGTGGAAAACAAGCCGTTACACATGTGTACACAAAGTGATTTTCAGGCCCTGAAACGCGTTATGGGAAATTCAAGTTACCTTCAAATCTAACTTTGTGAAAAGTCAAAATACTCTGGTAAAAGCAGTTCTAAATGATGAATTCCCCAGTACCCTTATGATTAAGAACTGTTTGGATGGTTTCCCAACTGTTTTTCAAAGTGCACTTCAACATCTCATACTCACTTTTGAAATCCCCATTGACTTGCATTGGGCCAAAACTGAAGTTGAATGAAACTCAATGAGTCTTAACTGCAATGTTGTGAAACCACTTGAAACACATCTGCGACATAGTTTTTCACAGAAATGAAGTGTTTTGAACAGTTTCCTGGTGGAAAACAAGCCGTTACACATGTGTACACAAAGTGATTTTCAGGCCCTGAAACGCGCGTTATGGGAAATTCAAGTTACCTTCAAATCTAACTTTGTGAAAAGTCAAAATACTCTGGTAAAAGCAGTTCTAAATGATGAATTCCCCAGTACCCTTATGATTAAGAACTGTTTGGATGGTTTCCCAACTGTTTTCAAAGTGCACTTCAACATCTCATACTCACTTTTGAAATCCCCATTGACTTGCATTGGGCCAAAACTGAAGTTGAATGAAACTCAATGAGTCTTAACTGCAATGTTGTGAAACCACTTGAAACACATCTGCGACATAGTTTTTCACAGAAATGAAGTGTTTTGAACAGTTTCCTGGTGGAAAACAAGCCGTCACACATGTGTACACAAAGTGATTTTCAGGCCCTGAAACGCGTTATGGGAAATTCAAGTTACCTTCAAATCTAACTTTGTGAAAAGTCAAAATACTCTGGTAAAAGCAGTTCTAAATGATGAATTCCCCAGTACCCTTATGATTAAGAACTGTTTGGATGGTTTCCCAACTGTTTTTCAAAGTGCACTTCAACATCTCATACTCACTTTTGAAATCCCCATTGACTTGCATTGGGCCAAAACTGAAGTTGAATGAAACTCAATGAGTCTTAACTGCAATGTTGTGAAACCACTTGAAACACATCTGCGACATAGTTTTTCACAGAAATGAAGTGTTTTGAACAGTTTCCTGGTGGAAAACAAGCCGTTACACATGTGTACACAAAGTGATTTTCAGGCCCTGAAACGCGTTATGGGAAATTCAAGTTACCTTCAAATCTAACTTTGTGAAAAGTCAAAATACTCTGGTAAAAGCAGTTCTAAATGATGAATTCCCCAGTACCCTTATGATTAAGAACTGTTTGGATGGTTTCCCAACTGTTTTTCAAAGTGCACTTCAACATCTCATACTCACTTTTGAAATCCCCATTGACTTGCATTGGGCCAAAACTGAAGTTGAATGAAACTCAATGAGTCTTAACTGCAATGTTGTGAAACCACTTGAAACACATCTGCGACATAGTTTTTCACAGAAATGAAGTGTTTTGAACAGTTTCCTGGTGGAAAACAAGCCGTTACACATGTGTACACAAAGTGATTTTCAGGCCCTGAAACGCGTTATGGGAAATTCAAGTTACCTTCAAATCTAACTTTGTGAAAAGTCAAAATACTCTGGTAAAAGCAGTTCTAAATGATGAATTCCCCAGTACCCTTATGATTAAGAACTGTTTGGATGGTTTCCCAACTGTTTTTCAAAGTGCACTTCAACATCTCATACTCACTTTTTGAAATCCCCATTGACTTGCATTGGGCCAAAACTGAAGTTGAATGAAACTCAATGAGTCTTAACTGCAATGTTGTGAAACCACTTGAAACACATCTGCGACATAGTTTTTCACAGAAATGAAGTGTTTTGAACAGTTTCCTGGTGGAAAACAAGCCGTTACACATGTGTACACAAAGTGATTTTCAGGCCCTGAAACGCGTTATGGGAAATTCAAGTTACCTTCAAATCTAACTTTGTGAAAAGTCAAAATACTCTGGTAAAAGCAGTTCTAAATGATGAATTCCCCAGTACCCTTATGATTAAGAACTGTTTGGATGGTTTCCCAACTGTTTTCAAAGTGCACTTCAACATCTCAAACTCACTTTTGAAATCCCCATTGACTTGCATTGGGCCAAAACTGAAGTTGAATGAAACTCAATGAGTCTTAACTGCAATGTTGTGAAACCACTTGAAACACATCTGCGACATAGTTTTTCACAGAAATGAAGTGTTTTGAACAGTTTCCTGGTGGAAAACAAGCCGTTACACATGTGTACACAAAGTGATTTTCAGGCCCTGAAACGTTATGGGAAATTCAAGTTACCTTCAAATCTAACTTTGTGAAAAGTCAAAATACTCTGGTAAAAGCAGTTCTAAATGATGAATTCCCCAGTACCCTTATGATTAAGAACTGTTTGGATGGTTTCCCAACTGTTTTTCAAAGTGCACTTCAACATCTCATACTCACTTTTTGAAATCCCCATTGACTTGCATTGGGCCAAAACTGAAGTTGAATGAAACTCAATGAGTCTTAACTGCAATGTTGTGAAACCACTTGAAACACATCTGCGACATAGTTTTTCACAGAAATGAAGTGTTTTGAACAGTTTCCTGGTGGAAAACAAGCCGTTACACATGTGTACACAAAGTGATTTTCAGGCCCTGAAACGCGTTATGGGAAATTCAAGTTACCTTCAAATCTAACTTTGTGAAAAGTCAAAATACTCTGGTAAAAGCAGTTCTAAATGATGAATTCCCCAGTACCCTTATGATTAAGAACTGTTTGGATGGTTTCCCAACTGTTTTTCAAAGTGCACTTCAACATCTCATACTCACACTTTTGAAATCCCCATTGACTTGCATTGGGCCAAAACTGAAGTTGAATGAAACTCAATGAGTCTTAACTGCAATGTTGTGAAACCACTTGAAACACATCTGCGACATAGTTTTTCACAGAAATGAAGTGTTTTGAACAGTTTCCTGGTGGAAAACAAGCCGTTACACATGTGTACACAAAGTGATTTTCAGGCCCTGAAGCGCGTTATGGGAAATTCAAGTTACCTTCAAATCTAACTTTGTGAAAAGTCAAAATACTCTGGTAAAAGCAGTTCTAAATGATGAATTCCCCAGTACCCTTATGATTAAGAACTGTTTGGATGGTTTCCCAACTGTTTTTCAAAGTGCACTTCAACATCTCATACTCACTTTTTGAAATCCCCATTGACTTGCATTGGGCCAAAACTGAAGTTGAATGAAACTCAATGAGTCTTAACTGCAATGTTGTGAAACCACTTGAAACACATCTGCGACATAGTTTTTCACAGAAATGAAGTGTTTTGAACAGTTTCCTGGTGGAAAACAAGCCGTTACACATGTGTACACAAAGTGATTTTCAGGCCCTGAAGCGCGTTATGGGAAATTCAAGTTACCTTCAAATCTAACTTTGTGAAAAGTCAAAATACTCTGGTAAAAGCAGTTCTAAATGATGAATTCCCCAGTACCCTTATGATTAAGAACTGTTTGGATGGTTTCCCAACTGTTTTTCAAAGTGCACTTCAACATCTCATACTCACTTTTTGAAATCCCCATTGACTTGCATTGGGCCAAAACTGAAGTTGAATGAAACTCAATGAGTCTTAACTGCAATGTTGTGAAACCACTTGAAACACATCTGCGACATAGTTTTTCACAGAAATGAAGTGTTTTGAACAGTTTCCTGGTGGAAAACAAGCCGTTACACATGTGTACACAAAGTGATTTTCAGGCCCTGAAACGCGTTATGGGAAATTCAAGTTACCTTCAAATCTAACTTTGTGAAAAGTCAAAATACTCTGGTAAAAGCAGTTCTAAATGATGAATTCCCCAGTACCCTTATGATTAAGAACTGTTTGGATGGTTTCCCAACTGTTTTTCAAAGTGCACTTCAACATCTCATACTCACTTTTTGAAATCCCCATTGACTTGCATTGGGCCAAAACTGAAGTTGAATGAAACTCAATGAGTCTTAACTGCAATGTTGTGAAACCACTTGAAACACATCTGCGACATAGTTTTTCACAGAAATGAAGTGTTTTGAACAGTTTCCTGGTGGAAAACAAGCCGTTACACATGTGTACACAAAGTGATTTTCAGGCCCTGAAACGCGTTATGGGAAATTCAAGTTACCTTCAAATCTAACTTTGTGAAAAGTCAAAATACTCTGGTAAAAGCAGTTCTAAATGATGAATTCCCCAGTACCCTTATGATTAAGAACTGTTTGGATGGTTTCCCAACTGTTTTTCAAAGTGCACTTCAACATCTCATACTCACTTTTGAAATCCCCATTGACTTGCATTGGGCCAAAACTGAAGTTGAATGAAACTCAATGAGTCTTAACTGCAATGTTGTGAAACCACTTGAAACACATCTGCGACATAGTTTTTCACAGAAATGAAGTGTTTTGAACAGTTTCCTGGTGGAAAACAAGCCGTTACACATGTGTACACAAAGTGATTTTCAGGCCCTGAAACGCGTTATGGGAAATTCAAGTTACCTTCAAATCTAACTTTGTGAAAAGTCAAAATACTCTGGTAAAAGCAGTTCTAAATGATGAATTCCCAGTACCCTTATGATTAAGAACTGTTTGGATGGTTTCCCAACTGTTTTCAAAGTGAACTTCAACATCTCATACTCACTTTTTGAAATCCCCATTGACTTGCATTGGGCCAAAACTGAAGTTGAATGAAACTCAATGAGTCTTAACTGCAATGTTGTGAAACCACTTGAAACACATCTGCGACATAGTTTTTCACAGAAATGAAGTGTTTTGAACAGTTTCCTGGTGGAAAACAAGCCGTTACACATGTGTACACAAAGTGATTTTCAGGCCCTGAAACGCGTTATGGGAAATTCAAGTTACCTTCAAATCTAACTTTGTGAAAAGTCAAAATACTCTGGTAAAAGCAGTTCTAAATGATGAATTCCCCAGTACCCTTATGATTAAGAACTGTTTGGATGGTTTCCCAACTGTTTTTCAAAGTGCACTTCAACATCTCATACTCACTTTTGAAATCCCCATTGACTGGGCCAAAACTGAAGTTGAATGAAACTCAATGAGTCTTAACTGCAATGTTGTGAAACCACTTGAAACACATCTGCGACATAGTTTTTCACAGAAATGAAGTGTTTTGAACAGTTTCCTGGTGGAAAACAAGCCGTCACATGTGTACACAAAGTGATTTTCAGGCCCTGAAACGCCAAGCATATGCTGAATTCAAGTTACCTTCAAATCTAACTTTGTGAAAAGTCAAAATACTCTGGTAAAAGCAGTTCTAAATGATGAATTCCCAGTACCCTTATGATTAAGAACTGTTTGGATGGTTTCCCAACTGTTTTTCAAAGTGCACTTCAACATCTCATACTCACTTTTGAAATCCCCATTGACTTGCATTGGGCCAAAACTGAAGTTGAATGAAACTCAATGAGTCTTAACTGCTATGTTGTGAAACCACTTGAAACACATCTGCGACATAGTTTTTCACAGAAATGAACTGTTTTGAGCAGTTTCCTGGTGGAAAACAAGCCGTCACACATGTGTACACAAAGTGATTTTCAGGCCCAAGCCCGAAAATTCAAAGGTTTTACCCCTTAAGTTTCTTTTTTTTAACCCGTTTTGGAAAAAAAAAAAAAAAAAAAAAAAAAAAAAAAAAAAAAAAAAAAAAAAAAAAAAAAAAAAAAAAAAAAAAAAAAGTGAAAAAAAAATACCTTTGGGGGGGTAAAAGCAAGTTTCCCTAAAAATTGGAAATTTTGAAAAAATTTTTCCCCAAGGGACCCTTTTTGGGGGTTTTAAAAAGAAAACTTTGAAAATTTGGGTTTCCCCCCCAAAAATGTTTTTTTCCCCCCAAAATGGAAAA